>NW_020273617.1:786733-807077 GCF_003268045.1 Sipha flava | reverse complement strand
ATATATATATATATATATATATATATATATATATATATATATTTATATCAGTATATTTAAGTATCTAGGCTTTTCGCGCAAAAACATTTTTCGACAAATGCGTCACCCGAGTACGCAGATCGATATTTTGAAACATAGTCACCCGTGTAAATGTTTTATGCATCAATTGTCGCTGTATGTATTGCTGTATTAATACGTGCACGTACATGCACGTATGGTACATGCACGCGTGTGCTTGTCAAAGTTCGTTTCGGCGAATTTATGAAGTTATTAATGTTCTTGTATTACATATTAAGTATTATAATAATTGACTTGAGAAAATTCTACGGGAAAACTAGACTGCGTGGACGAGATTTGTAATTAACTTTTAATTGAAACACAAACATTTTCCTATCATTTCGACGAGACCGTTTTCGTTTAAGTTTCGCAGGATTCGGCGGATTCGTTTCACTCGTTACTGAAATTAGCAACGATGATCTCGTTATTCCAGTCGGCTGTTATATTTATGCATTGCGGAAATAATGCCAGCGAAGAAAAAAACGCAACGAGTAAAAAGTTCTGCACGCTTTTCGGCTAACAAATCGTATAAGTAAGATACAATTCATATAAGTTTATAACTGATGTTAACGTTTTCCATTGAACTTCATTGCGTATTATCATTCATACCGGAACAACTAGTTTTGAGCAGCTATAAATAAAAACATTTTATTTTTTTTATTTTTGCACTGCGCAATGAGCACAATTGAACGTATACACGAACACGATGTATTTTAACAAATTTGAAAAATACTACTTTGTATTCAAATCGCTTGATTGTCCGATAATGCTGTAGTAAAATGCATTTCAATAAACGTGTATGTAATCTTTTGTTATGCAAATCATCACACACATGCGATTTGACCCATTAGTACGAAAATGATCGTATAAATGATTATTAAAAGCAAACGTTATCATTAATTTTGTCCAACTCGTATTCATTCGTTGTTTAATTTTGATTAATTTTCGGGCACATATTATGTGTTCATTTATAGATCATCCCTTTGCTACCTCAGATTATATTATATTTATTATATTTATGTTTTCATCTTGTCAGTGTTGCTGTGAATAGAATTTATGTGCCTTGCTGCTGAAATAAATACTAGTATCAAATACTTTCTTTTTTTGTTTTACAAGGCTTTTAGGCTAGGCTCTTGGCAACTTCGCCTAAACTTTTCCAGTCTACTGAGTTCTTCTGAATTTTCCAAGTTCTTGGATTCATCAATCGCTTTAATATCCTTCGCTACCCTGTCTATCCACCACTGCCGGGGTCTTTCATAAATCGTATTCAAGTAAACATAATATTGTGTTTTACTGCAGAATTCGGGTGTATATATTCTAGAAGAATGTTTAAAATGGTAGGCGACGCGTTTGCTTAATTGTATAATGTAATTTACTATAAAAAACGCAGTCACTTTTTCGTTACTGTAACTCATTATTGAATTCAATTATCAATTGATTATTATTTTGACAAGCGTTAAACTTTATACTATTATTAATCTACTCGTTGACGTGTGTATTCGAAAGCTTTAAACTTAGGAATAGAAAGAAAGAGAGAGAGAGAGAGAGAGAGAGAGAGAGAGAGAGAGAGAGATTTACATAAGGAAGTGAGTTCAATTTTCTGTAGTGCATATTGATCTTTAAAAACTTACATTCACTGCACGTAAAACAGTGCTGAAGACGATGAACGAATTGCCGATGTTAATCAATTCACATGATTTCACATAATATAATAGTGTGTTTGAACCATAGTATGGTTCTTCAACTACTTCTTTGCGCCTCACGGTATACTCTTCTCACTTGATTACTATTATTCCAATCATAACTATTGTATGACAATTTTGTTCGTTTGCCGTTTAGCGTAAAATCTATAACACAATAACCGACGGCGCCCAGGATGCGGCTGCAACGTAAAAATATGCTCGAGGGATCAAAACATAATATATTACGCGTGTTTATAATATTACTATAACGGCGTGCGCGTAAAAGACATTGAAATAATTTATACATTTTTTACGGAATTCCCGCGTCATCGGCAAGAGTATAATGTTTCAATACGATCGTGGATATTGGCCGATAGAAAGCAGTTAGGGATACGATCAATCGTTTCGAAAACACAGCCGATTGCTTATACGCCTATAAATTGTTTCGCATTATAAAAATATGCCTACGCGGTCGTGAAATAAATATTTCCTCCGACCCCTTTCGCCAGAAACGACCAGTAGAAGTTAGTCATACATCCGTTTACCTAACTACTTCCACATACACCTACCCCAAATTCCCATCACCGACATCTAGATTTATTCGTCGTACAAACACCACAAACTATACGTGATTATCGTCATGCATGACAAATATACATATATGTGTACAGGGAATTATAAGGAGAGGAAATTTAATTTTCATATAGTGCATTTAGCCCTTGTTAACTCGATCGCAACCTGGGATGACAGCATTCATAAGATCTACTAGAGAACCTAAAGGTTGACATTAAGCACGTGAATATTAATACTCGAGTGGTAATTTAATTTCCTATCGAAATTTTGCGACTGTTCCACATTTGTTTGTAATTATCGAATATTAATTTCGGTGGCGTTGTTACAAACCGTCTAAAGTTTGTTAATTCGATTTGATTAGACGACATTTTGAAACGTAATGAATTCCACTCTTCGTCGATATCAATAAGACACGGTGCTGATATCGTTGTGTTTTAATTGATTGGTTTTAATTAGCTCGCATGATCGACATAAAATGTTTGTTAGTTGCATAAACGAAAAACAGTATAGAAATAATATACTATAGAAAATTATGAAACACAGGTAAACACTAAATTTTCAACATCGTCACGTACATATACTTAAAAATAAACTGTTTGATGAAACGATAAGATATTTGGTATTTTTTTTTTTTTTTTTTGTAAATTAAATGCACAGTAATGATCGTAATCGCTGTGGGGGAATAATGATTAAAATAATTACTACCTCAAATTGCATGCGAGTTAAATAAATAAAAGTAAGCCAATCGATTCGACAGTAAAAAGCACTGTCGAAATTATACTAAGTTTAATAATAATGTCCAATGATTTTGCAGTTAAAATAGTTCTTCGTAGATTAAAATATTGAATTTAATATCTGGAAAATTGAAAAAAAAAATCTTTTTAATATTTATAACTTAACATAAATTTTCAGTAATACTTCAGTAAATTATACTTAATATAAAAAAATTAAAAATAATAGTTTAAATTAAACTATAAATTTTTCAAATTTAAGGTTTTCAGAATAGGAATTTAACGCGTAGGTACGTACTTGTTCTTGTCAATATTATTTAACTTCATATATTTACACATTTTTAGATATCATAATATCATAGTTGAAAAAAAAAATTAAAAAATGTACATTGGTTAACATAAATTACACAAAAAATATGGTATATGATATTAAATATAAATATGGTATATACATGAAGTAAGTGACAAAATACGAACCGTAGGAACGCCGTGTACTTGTCGCTAGACAATTGGCTAATTCAATTTTCACATGTGTCGCTTATACTCATAGCCCTTAATTTTATACTTTTTTGTTCGTAAATGTCATTTGTGTATTCATAAGCCATCTAAGTTTCGAAAACTTGAAATATAAAGTTTAAATTTTTGGATTTGAGCTATAATATATTTACTGTACTTTGTCGTAATACAATTTATCCAACTTGATAGCAAAAACAATATACTTATTACAAAAATCTTTAAGCAATTGATAAATATCAAATATATTTTAGAAAATGTTATCATAAATAAATCTATTGCATTTCAAGAGGTCGAAAAACTTATTTTCATCAAACTTTAATTTATAAAATATATATTATATATATATATATAATATATTAATTTATAAAATATAAAATATTTTAAATTTTAGTACTGTATTGGTACTATAAATAAAATATGTTTACCAAAGATGATATATTGTTAAAAAATGGTTAAATTTTAACATACCTATACTTGTCAACTTCATCAAATTTGAGATCAAATATTCGAGTAATTAATGTGTAAAACTAAAAAAAAAAAAATTAAAACAATAAAAAGCAGAAAAACAAATATTGTTATTTATTTATGTCAGTCGTTGGTTTGGTCATTGTTTTATTTCCAACGATTTTTTTATTTCGGGTTAAATAATTTGAATATTTTATTATTGCCCTTTGTGTAGGTACTCATAAACATTTTACTTAAAACATTTGAAAATATTTACGAAACCCATTAGAGAAAAATTATGAACTCGAATTCAAAAGCAATAATAAATCGTAGAACATTGAAAAGCGTATGAATGTACGTGAGTTTCACCACAGTTTATGAGCCCGAACACTAAATATGCGTACTAGTGACCTAATATTTAACGTCCAATAAAAAATTTAACTTCAAGTTCAAACGTGATGTACAACAAGGAGTGTGTGCTACAACGCCATCCTATACTTACCCCAGGCACTATCCCCTGATGACCGTAACCTCACGACCACGTTATGCAGTTAACACAATGCAGTAAAATCGAGTTTAACGGTGTCACGTAGAATACAGTACATCGCGAGACAAACATTACGGTTAGGTCACGCGATCGAATGTTGGCTATTTCCATTCCTACGCGGTTTAAGAGCCAGTTGTCCAACGATCCCAAAGGACTACGCGATTCCCGTGAAATTAAAAAATAAAAAATAAATAAATAAAAATATTTTACAGCTAGATTCGTTGTTCTGCAAACGAATAATACTATAAACGTGTAATGTACAATAAAATAATAAAAAAATAAAAATAGTAAATGTTTACCACTCGTAAACGAATATACAAATAAATATATAAATATTTAGATTTAAATCAATAATTAAATGCTTAGGCCGCAGTATTATTACGTTTGTGATGTACGACCGGTTTTGAATTAAAAATTCATCATCAGATATGTGCTAAATCAATAAAGTCTCGACTAGGTTCCGTGTATAATTTGTAGCAAAAGTGCCGTGTTCCACGTAACTATTCGTGATCTCGATATTTATATTATTATCAATTGATATTCGATAGTTATTGTTGATATTATGTGTCTTTTACACGTTGACGAGCAATGTTGATGAAAACAATAATAATTTTGTTACCATTATAATTCCCCCATGGATATTGATTGATACCTAATGGATATTTAATTATATTATTTTTTAATTTTTTTTTTAATAGTTTTAAATTTAATGAGCTAGAAGTCGGACGCCTATTTACGCTCACAGAACTCAAAGGGTTGATCGTCCGATTTTTATTGAAAAATCATTTATGCCATTATTTGTTGCACACTAAATCTCAGATGCGTCCGTTTAGACCACTGTGGCGTACTCGACACGCTAAAGCCGAATGTTTTTGAACCATCCAACTTCTCTCGTTCTGAACGAATAACGATTTACTCGCTTTTAGTGCGACTCGCGGCCCGCGAACGTCTTAACAATCCTACGTCGAGCGCGTCCGGTCGTATTTATGGCGTACCGATTCATATTGTACTACAACGGTTCCGAAAAGTACTCTTTTCATCACTAGAGGTCCACGGAACCCAGCGTGGCTCTGACAAGGAGGGGGGGGGGGCTCTGAGGCCATGGCCTCCTCTCAGATTTTTCAAAAATTTAAATTTTTTAATACATTTTTGTCTTTGTGAACTGTAAAATTCCAATTACTTTATTACGAGTAGATACCTACCTAATAATTTTATTTTGCCTAAAAAACCATATCATGACATTAATATGAGGTGTATATCATAATATAGGTACGTAATCGGACCGTGTCTCAGTTCTAATTTGGGGAAACAACTATTATCGGTTAATACTTAAAATACCTCCCCCCTGGTGAGTCTCTGAAGCCGCGCCTACGCAGGACTAACGGCTGCGACACGATTGAGCATAAAACACCTTTTTTGCGACACGATTGAGCATAAATTGTCGGCGTATCAAAGGAAATTGAAATACAAAAGAAAACCAACACGATTGAGCATAAAAAACTCTGCAACGTTGCCATTTTCAATTTTGAACTGTATCGTATAAAAACATTTATTTAAATAATTATAATAAATCAAAATATAACATGACAAAAAAATATCATGTTTTCATAGTCAATATTTAATATGCATGAAAATACTTATGATAGTAGTATAAATAGCTGTCACAGTATATAGATATTTTTGTTAATAATAAAATAATAATAATAGTTATGACTTATGACTTATCAAAATAATAAAATCAAAATATTTATAAATAGTTGTCACATTCATATTATAATACAGTATAATATACCTAGCTAGATTTTTTGATAATAATAAATTAAATTGATACACCTTGGTATCTGCTTCCAATTTGACTTAAATAAATTAATAAAGATTCCGTATTCTTACGATTTAAAAACTGGCTGTAGGCTTGAATATTCAATTCATTTTTTTTTATTTCTTTTGCGGATTGTAATTTTCCAGGCTTGTGTCGAATTGAATTGATCTTAGTCGATGTTTCCGCTTGTGTTTCGATCAATACCCTAACGACTGTATGAACATGGGGGTGAGGTGAATAAAACTGTGAATTGTACGTGCGATGAAAGCTTTCAGCTGCATTGGTCGTTCTAAAAAAAATTAAATAAAACAATACAAATTAGTAAAAAAAGTTTTTATAATAAGTTTTAAAAAATATTGTTAAAAACCTTGGGTTTAGCGAAGGAGTTTCCGCCCAAATATTTGGAGGAAACTGGCAGTGATCTTCAATATAGTTGTGTATAATGTAATCAGAAAATATGAAACCGTCATCATTTGGACAAATTGATATTAACTCGTGAAATGCATCAACTACTTCTTCTGGGGAAATAAACGCCAAACCAAAAAACATTTTCAACCATTTCCCTAGTTCATTACTGTTGTCCATGTATGCTATTCTGAGTGAAGGTTCGCCAACAATCTACAAACAAATTATTATATTTTAGTAAAAAAGCACTATATTATATAACTGTTTCTTACTTTTTTCCACCATGATTGTCCTAAATGAAATCTACATCCAATTATTTTAATATTTCCAAACACGTCTGTAATTGCCTGATGAGCTCCAATTTCAAAATCAACATGAAATGTGTTAATTTGCAAACTTTTTTCGCATAATTTCAAACATAAATTATTTAAAAATTGCCACATTTTAATATAAGTAGACCTAGTTTTATTTGGTAAAAAAAAGTAAACAAGTGGTAAGTAGTATCCATTTTTATATCCATGTATTGTGTACAATTGAATAAAATATTTTGGAGCATAATTAAATGTGCCATCGCCAAAATACTCAGTACAATTATTTGTCATAAATTGTAGATTTTGTTCTGTAGTTAAACATACAAAATTATCATCAGTCGGCATGTAAATGAATTGTTGACCCTTATATTTAAAACATTCTTCATTTTTTAAGTCACTTAATTGATGAATTGTTTCATCCAAAGAAGTTGGTAATTTAGGATAGGTCTGCTTCCGTTTATCATACATTGCTTTCCGTACATTTCTTACATTTTGATTGTTTAAATTTGATGTTGGAGAAGAATTTAAAAGTTCGGTGCGAATAATTTTAAGTGGCCGTGTGTAAATTGATTCTTCAGCTTTTCTTTTGCAATTTTCTCTTAAAACTTGCGTTTCTATTTTCTCAATAGAATTTTTATCGTGATTATGTTGTCCAGCAGTTTCAATCACTTTACGTTTATCGAAACCCGAGAACATTATTGCCGAACATTTATTATTAGTACACCTCCATCTCAAAAGATTGTCTTTTTTTCGCTCTCCAATTAATTTATACTTGTATAAATTAACTAGGGCCAATTCTTTGCCTCTTTCCGATAAAATAATTGTTATATCCATATTTTAAAAAAATAGAAAAACGCACTAAGTATACACGCACTATACACTACACAGGTGATCGAACACTGATATTATTTCTATAATAATTTTGGATTTGTATCTTAATTATCTTATATTTTCCCCCGATGCTAAATGTTTAAAACGTCGTTTTGCTCCGGAACTAATTTATTAATCGATAACATTGTCGATAAAATTTATAAAGCCGATAAAGCTCACGGCTCGCGTCAGATATCATAATAATTGGTGTAATAATACGAGAAAATAATAAATTACAAAATTTTGGCAACGTGAATGTGGCAACGTCGCATAAAATATTCTATGCTCAATCGTGTTGCTAAAAAGGTCTATGCTCAATCGTTTTATGCTCAATCGTGCTTTACCGGGACTAACACGGTTCCCAAGCACTAAACAGTCAATATTGGTGTACTGCTGCAGCTAGCCCTAACCTAACAGGTCTACATTGTTTTTCAGACGGAATTTCAGACATGTTGTTCGTAGGATATCGACGGACGATAGACGTAATGTTTTTGTGATTTATTCAAACGTATTGAAACCAGAGTACTCGGTACGTGCGTAACTTAATTATAACCGTCGGATAAAAACACTCGAGAACAAATTATAATAAATTTTATTTTTTAAACGCTAATCGTTATATATTAAACATTAATAATATTAATTTGATGAATTAATATTCATTAAACCTTATATCGAAATGAAGTGAAGACAACGTACAGTGTAAGATGTAATAATAATACGTGAAAATATCAACATAAATTTCTCGAAACGCTTTGTAAAAACAACAATACATATTGCTCAGCGCTGATGGGCTAGTCTTTGTTTAACCGAAAGAGCTGGGTGTACGTGCATCATCTGGTAGGGTGCGCAATATACACAATACGCGTCTAAAACATTATTTTAATACGTTTCCAATGTTTTAAAAGGCTTTGATCACGATTTCGATGTTCACAACAGCTATTTCTAACCGTAACTGATTTTTTTTTAATCTGTAAGTTTATTTATTTTTTTTATGTGAAAACATCTTGTTCTCAGATTTTCAGATTATTCTGCCTAGGCAGTGAGAATTTCTGAACGTTACCCGTAATTCCCGTAACCCCTCGTTATCTATTTTATTGTTAAAATGAGAGGTGATTATTATGATAGTCGTATCTACTGGACCTATTTGCATGGTTTTTTTTTTTTTCTAACCGCGAGTACTTTGCGTGTGGATGAGCCATCTAATGAGAAAAGTTGAAAAATTTAACTAATTAAATAGTTATTAGAAATATTAAATTTTCCATGTATACGATATCGGTTCGATATCAAGACTGCGGGGCGGCGACACAAAACAGTGACATGGAAGGGGAAGTTTGTATCGTCTGGTCGCTGTTGTACACCTAACCTCACCCAACGATGGATAACCGCCCGTCGCATGACTCGGTTAGACAAGGATAGAATGCGTTCTCTCTTTGAACAATTAAAATGCTTAAAAATGTTCAACCTAATACCACGGATATTATAAAAACACAGGTATTAAATTTGAAAATATTTACTTCAAATTATACACAATAAATCAATATTTCTAAGGTCATATATATGTTTTCATATCTTCCAAGGGTCGCCCGTAATTATAGCTAGTAAAATCGTATGTTTTTTCGAGTGTTACGCATGTCATTGGTTTTCATAGCAATAATCGATATTTATAAATTATTTTTGTTTTTAATATTTTATGCAATAAAGAAATCCATATACAAGGTTTGTATTACAGCTAATAGCTAATCAATATTAGCGACGTGATATAAATACAACACCAATAATAATTACTATTGTACCGCACGATAATAACGCTTGTGTTGTGCTTCGCATTGATTATTATATGTATGAATTGATGATGGAAGGCTTGTCACATCAACCTTTGATATCCGAATTAGAATCGGAAACGAATTGAAATTAAAAAAACGATCAGATGCTATATCCCATCATTCACGTTCAAACAAGCCCGGCTCATAGGTTATTTCGCCTCAGATACGAAAGACGTATCCTAAACCTAACCGTAACCCTAACGTGAACATCAATACAAAAAGATCCTTAAGTACCTTGGTATGATTATGGACGACGAGCTTAATTTTAAAGAGCAAAGACGGCCGTAGACAAAGGAAACGAGGTGCTCCAGGCACTGTCGAGACTGATGCCCAACATCGGTGAACCAAAGGAACCAAGAAGGAGGTTACTGGTGAACGTTGTGCACTCGGTCCTTCTATACGGGGTCCCAGTCTAGGGACAGTACTTTAAGTACTCAAGAGGCTGTGTCGATAAGCTGATGAGGGTCCAACGGCGTGCAGCGATACGGAGCTGTTGAGCCTACCTCACTGTATCTTATACACCGGCGAACCTCATTACAGCTATCCCGCAAGTCGATTTACTTGCACTGGAATGCTTTTCAAATCCATAAGGTCGCAAGTGTTGGCAACCAATGCGAGTATGAGATCAGGCAAAATGGTAGAAGGCAGGAATCTTGATGCGCTGGAAGACACGCCTCGAGGCATCGGAGAATGATCGATGGACCAGAACACTGATCACCGGTCTGGAGGGTTGGTGCAACCGAAAGCACAGGCAGATCGACTTCCACCTGATGCAGATACTAAGTGGACATTACTGCTTTTGTTCGTACTTAAACAGGATTGGTATAGAAGACTGCCCAAGGTGCCACCATTGCCCAGCCGAGGAGTATGACGTCAGGCATTCGCTGTTCGAGTGCTGTAGTGTGATGGAGGAGAGGCATGAGGTCAACTAGGTTTTGCAGGGGCTGGATCCGGGGAAGATTTGCAAAAAGATGTTGGAAAGCAGTGATTTTTGGGATGCGGTGCAGAAGTTTACGGTTCACATTTTCCGCCAGAAGGAAGATGCAGAGCGGCTGAGAAGACGAGCCATCGCATCCAATCAATAGAAAATTTAACTTTCATATTTATTTATTGTTATCGGGATGACAACATTTCCAGGCTTTAAGTCTGCAGTATTGTTAAAATAATTTTGTAAGAGTACGTGAGTTGGAGACTGACCGGCCACGGTTCATTGTCGAAGTACCGTTATCAATAAACGACACCAGTGACCCAAAGAAAGTACTACTACCTAACGGCGAATTCTTCTCTGGGTTGCCACCGGTGTATTAAAAAAAAAAAAAAAAAAATACGAAAGACGAACGGTCCTCCGATGGTGATCGTTCGAGAAGAATTTGGTGGTATTTGGATGTTTTGACATAGGCGTGTGACGTATCGCATAAAAAACCGGTACATTGGTCTATTTCATATTTCTTAAAACCGTGCGAAGCTACAAAGGTAACTTTACTGATGAGACGGCAATTAATACGAAAATGACACACAATTAAATAAGCACTTCAAATTTGTTGTTTTTTTCTAAACTAAAAAAAAAAAAAAAAATGAAGAGCGAAGTAAACTATAACATTTAAACGATTTTTCATAGACAATATTATATAGTTTTTTATGCATTCGAGTTATCAAATCAGTTAATCAGTTGTTGAATGTAATCAATAAAATAAAAATTACTGAAAATGTACTTATTACAACAGTGTTATTTGGAAATTTCACGTTTTAGTTGTCAAATTCAATGAATTCAAGTGCAAGTACTACAAACTTAAGATTACTAGTAGAAAAATTAAAACTATTCATTATTAATGATAACCATACAAATCTAGTAAGTTTAATACCATTTTAACGATGGTAAAAATAACTAGAATTTATTTCAAGCATAAGGTAAAAATGTTTTTTTGATCGAAACATTCTCCTGGGTCCGTTTCGAGATACCTTGGTATGTTACTATTTACATATTTAACCACAAAAGGTTTTATTTTAATAAAAAAATAATTCAGCTTAATATGAATGCTATTTATTAAAATATACAAGGAGTTTTAATCCGAATCGTAGTAAACATTTCTTATGAATAAAAATGCTGCTTTTAATATTTTAATACTTTAATTAAGATTAATTAGAATAATTTCAAAATGTAATAAACTTCTTTTAGACTATGAGGGCAATAAGAAATATATTTCTTTTAAAAACATTTATTGCCAGTTTAATTTTAAAAACGATTATCTTTAATGAATGAACTCTTCAAATATTTTCACATTTTTTTTTTTTTCAAGACCTTCTTATATTATAATATGTCTACTACGTTTTGCAATTTGCAACTTTTTTCTTCTTATAATTTCTGCAGTTCAAAATTCATTCATGGTTATTTTCACATACAATTTTTACTTTTACATAATTTGTGGTTTTAATTGTTTTGATAATATGGTCAAAAGCTTCAAAAGATTTCTTATGCACCATAGTGCATTCGTCCTGTATAAAAAGTGAGCTTTTTTTTAATATTGTAGCCATTTCAGAACTTTTATCAATGTTACATATTAGTGTTTGGGCATTATTAAAATTTAATGGATACCTAAGAGCTGAATCCACTGTACACTCCCTGTAAAATAACGCTATAATTAGGGCTCGGAATTTGATGACCTAAAAAAATATGCAAATATTTGTTTTAAATTAATAAAAAAGCATTTTTCTTTTTTTTAATATTTTACTCTATTTTACAATAACATTCTATAAAAATGTATCAAAACTTACAAATTACTCAAAATATGACAAAAATGACGACAAATGTGCTTAAAATATGAAATAAAAAAATTAAAAATATTTATTTAATAAATTTATCTAATATGAGTGTTTCATTGAAAATTTCATCTGAAAACTGGATTTCCACATTCAAATTTATTCCACGTGCTTTTTTTAGTAAATCGTCATTCATGCTTTCTTTGCGGTTTTCCCAAAAAAATATTTTTTGAATTAAAAAACGTTAACATAATTGTAAACAGCGAATTTGTAGCTGTAGACACGTGATGGCTGCTTCTACCTATTTCGTATTCCAACGATAATCGTTTTCCTGTAAGTCGTTTGCATAATATGCTTATCTGTATGTTTCACATATTTCTGAAAATTTTCGAAAGGAAAAATTCGAAAATACATTACATGCATAAACCGAATGTGCCAAATGCATTGGTTTTCTAAAAATATTCTCGAAGTATTTGCCTTTTTAATGAAATCGATTTGGGGCACATCCATTGGATTATTTCAAAGTTTATAACGAACATAGGTATTTTCGTGATTTATAGGTAGAGATAGTATATTGTATATTATAAAAATACACTTAAACTAATAAAATATTGTACGAATATCCAACTTTAAATGTAAGTAAAATAAAATTCCAATACGAAATTGGACGAAAATATTCTCTATTCCACTTTATTTCATGTTATCATCAGCAATGTGGAATAAACTCATAAATGCATAAATAAAAATGTTATAAGTAAAGACCGGATTTAATTGATATTGCAACTTTTTTTGTTGTTAAAATAAATCAAATTTGATCAGATATGTACATGATTTGTATTAATTACTGTATTTCTGTTTAATTTTATGTTGCAATTTATTGCAATTTTGTATATTTCACGTAATCAAATGTACAAATAAATATTAATTAACTAACTTTATAATATAAAAATAATAACATTATTGTGGATTTTTATTATTGGTTTGATTATATGATCTTAAAAGTATAAAGGTGTATTATCTATGTTGTTTATCACTCGTCTCGAATTTTTTAGCTCAAATTACAGCACTTAAGTTCTAGAATAGTCCAATGAGCGATAACCGCCTCTATATATATATGGCGGTAATTAAGTTCAACGTAGTATAGTTTAACGATTCGTGTGCGTTTCCTGTTGATACCTTAGTACCTATTTCTTTGATCAGTTTGACCACACAGTAAACTTATTTACCGAAATGCCTACAATTAAAACAAATTTAAAAAGTAAAATTTCGAATCGAATTGCTCCTTATAATGAAAATAAAGAAGTATTTTCATCAGATTGAAAGATGATATATTGCCTCATACGTGAAAAGTCTGTGTCTACTCAAAAAAAAATATCTATTAGATCATCATTCCAAAACAAGTAAGTTTTGTATTTTATGCTTATACTACACGTAATATTACACATAGTTTCATATTATTTTATTTCAAAAATGCATGTATATTTATTTTAGTTCAACATATAAATGCATTACAAAAGAATAAAGAAAGAAAACAGCTGTTTGGGCCGGGAACGGATAATATTAGGCCGTGCGCCCAACTTGAATAATGTAAATTTGTGTATATTGGTGTATAGGTTAAGTAGAATTGGTTGGGTTCACCGCGCAAATACTAGTGAGCTACGTGGTGTAGTGGTGTGTAAGTGTGTATATGCTTAAAACTAATGACAAATAAGTAACTCAATGATAAATAAAAATAATATAAATGGTAACTATGTTGCTGTATTGCAAAATAATAAAAAAACAATAAATCACAGCAACATCAAAGTAGAAAAAATATAGTGATAATACAATTACGGCCACTTTTGGCCCAACAGGTAAAAATAATTATGTATGAGTGTTCGGCTCTTATGGCCAAACAAAAGAAAAATATAATATAAAAATAATGTGCGGTCCTTACAACCAAACAAATATAAATATAATATTCGTGTATTTGCAGTAATTAAAAATAAATATAAATTAGTATGCGGTCTTTATAACCAAACAGAATAATAATAATAATAATAATACCGCGGCCCTTCTGGCACAACAAAATAATAAATATACGGTCATTTTGACCTTACAAGTAAAAAATGTATAATATATAAAATATATAATAAAATGTAAAAATGTAAAGGTGTGAAATATAACTCACGGGTTTGTCGGTGAACTGCTGGCCACCCGCTACCTATGCCTTTAATACATTATATACAATTCACACAACAAATAATATAAAGGTAATACGGTAATAAAAGAATGATAATATAACCAACAATTGCGACACTGAATATATGTATATAATAATAATAATATAATATATATGTGGCAATTCGCACACACGTATATAAAATAGGAACTAATAACAGTAATATTGCGACTAATGCCCACGCAATAAAATATAAAAAATAGTTATAACAAAAAAGAACAGCAATTCGTGCTTGGAAATGAAATATTATTTTAACGGCCTTTTGACTTCACGCGACGACGTACGGTAGAAGACAAAATTGCGGCGGCCGTGTTAAAGCTACGCGCACCGGCGACCCGCTAACTGATTATCATATTATATAATTCACAATACACAAAGTATAATTGAAACAAAAATAAAATTTATTTAATGCAAAAATAACGGCTGATGTACGCGAGTGTTTGTGTATGGATGTGTACATCGGCTGTTGTTTCGCGACCGATCGGTGTATTATCTTATAATTATAATTGTATTACGGCGGCAACAACAGCTTTTGATTACTTCTCAAATTTCGAATAGTAAATATGTATTTGTTGAAGATTTATGTAATGCATTTGTTGCTGCAAATATTCCTTTGCATAAGCTGGGCAATCATGTGTTAAAATTATTTTTGGAAAAGCATACTTGCAAATCAATTCCGGACAAAAGTACTTTAAGAAAAAATTACATACCAAATATTTATAAAAGAGTTATGGACAAAATAATTAGCGATATTGGAAATAATTACGTTTACATAATTGCTGACGAGATAACCAATCCATGAGGTTTGTATAAATAATTTTTTTTTAATTTCTCATATAATAAAACATACTGTTTCCGTTTAGGTTTGTTTATTGCAAATGTATTTTAATTGGTAAATTAGATGGGACGCCTAATAAATCATATTTAGTTGTATGTAAAGAACTAGAATCCACTAATTATGAAACTATTTGTCAGTTCACTAATTCCTCTTTAAAAATATTTTCTGGTATTGAACAAAAAGTATTACTTTTGATTCGCGACGCTCGTATTTATGTGATCAAAGCAGCAAAAACAATATTTTTTCCGAAATTAATTCATATGACATGTATGGCACACGCAGTTAATAGAGTGGTGAACAATGGTAATTTATTAAGTACCTATTTAATATTTAAATACATTTGTAACTTATTTCGTTTATTTTAGGAAAAAAAGCATTCTTAAAAGCACCATCGGGAATAAATAAATACAGAAAAGAAATGCCGAGTATACCTTTATCACCCAAACCTAGTATTACAAGATGGGGAACATGGTTAAACGCTGTCTTTTTGTATGAAAATAATTTTGAAAAGTTTAAAAATGTAATTGAAAGTTTAACAGATGATGCTGTAAGTGTTAAAAAGCTAAAACATCTTGTACAAGATAATGCAGTCAAATGTGCTTTAGCATTCATAAAATTACATTTACCTGAGTTATCCATGAATTTCAAAAATTCGGAAGAATCTAATAGTGAACCACTGAAAAGTATGGATATTTTTAGAAAAATTGAAGATATTTTAACAAATATTCCTGGTCCAAATAGGAAAAAAATTAAGTATAAATGTTTATACTTTAAATATGCACCAATAACGAGTTTTAACGTAGAACGTAGTTTTTCGTTGTACA
This sequence comes from Sipha flava, assembly GCF_003268045.1. Classification (NCBI taxonomy): domain Eukaryota; kingdom Metazoa; phylum Arthropoda; class Insecta; order Hemiptera; family Aphididae; genus Sipha; species Sipha flava. The sequence continues at coordinate 790,659 of NW_020273617.1, read as the reverse complement.
CACATATTTTAAGTAATAGAAGATTTCATTTTTATGAAAATAATTTAGAAATGTATTTGATTATTAATTTTAATTCCAAAATATAATATTTGTATAAGTATTTTTTGTATTTATTATGTATAGTAAGAATAAAAACTTTTACTATAATATTTTATTTTATAAATATATAAATACAATTTGCATTTTTATAGTGCGATTTATTTTGCAATTTTTATGTGATTTTTGGTGCAATTATACAATTTTACTATGCAATTTTTGAGTGTTTTCAATGCAATTAAATCCGGTCTTTAGTTATAAGATATATTTTTCAATAATGCATGATAATTATTGTACTGTTTACTCAATTTACTTGCATAAGAAGTGTTACTTACTTATTACGTGTTATTAGTGATTCTTTTACGGTTTAAATATTAACTATATGAATGTGTACACAAATGTGTATCTAGTGAGCTAAATTCTAAATTCTAAATCTTAATTACTAGTTATTCAAAACATTTACACAGCTAGGAATAATGAAGAAAATAACATTTTCTTAGTCAAGAAAAATGTCTACGCTACGATGTCTTTTGAAATGGTAATATTTCGCTTTCGTGATGGACAGAGAACGAAACGTAAGATATATGAAGACGTATCTGAAAGTTCATCGAAGAATGATTATACTCTATTAATAGTTTACTGTGTTCACTGTTGATAAATGTCCATAAAATGTACATGTTTCATACTTCTTATTCATGCTCGTAGACAAATTATTCTTGTGAAAGCCGATAAGATACAAACGCATCCGAGCGTCACACGACATCCGAGCTTTTAGTTGTAGCTATTACATATATTTTTTAATAAATCATTGAAATTACACATAAAATCATAAAATTAGTAAAACGGTTCACAGTGAACGCCTGTATGATGTATTACGTATATTTAATACATCGATGTTGAGTATATTTTCAGATACGGTTGCGATTGAATTGTTTATTATTTTATATGAGTATATATTTTGATAAAATAGTATCGTATTTTTTTTTTTTTTTTTTTTTTTTTTGGGACACTACTGTCAAACACTACTGATTCCATTTACCTACGGTTAGATACGTAAAAAAAAACATTTTTACGGCAGATTTTTTTAATAAAAAATTTGACAAATTGGGTTTGAATTGTTGATCCATGTGTCAAACGCAGCGTTACTGAATTAATACGTTTTTAGTTTTCAAAAATTTTACAATAATATCAACGTTAGTAGTCAAAAAATATTTATTGAAATATATCCACTCAAACTTTACATTAAACGCACTCAGAGCGAAGCCGGTCATACCTTGTCGCGCATTAAAACAGTGTTCTATTAATATGTGATGTAATTTGCGATATTTTTTCGATTAATCTGAAATATGTATTCGGCATGGAAAGGAGGCATGATTACCGTACAATAAGTACATTTTTCTCATCGAAAAATTTCCGAAGAAATTTTGAAAACGGTCGTACAAATCAAGTACTAAATATTAAAATACTGTGTATTTCTAGACGAAATGCCTAGACAGCGCCCTAATGAAGTGGTTCCCAAACTTTTATTTTTGTGGTGCATTTTTTTGGACCCAATTTAGCCACGGTACCCAGCTGTGAATAACATTTAAGGCAAAATAAAAAAAAAACTTAATGATAATCAATTTTATTAATTTTATTAAAATTTAATTCAAGTATAAATTAATGCATTTTTTAACTTAAAAAATAAATAAATAAAAATTATTGTTATTATGATTATAATTATTATATAAAAATATAATAAGGTTAAAATGAGAGCATCTGAATATACAATAGAAAATATTACATTATATACTATAAAGTTTCTACAAAAACAATAAGGAAAAACAATTTTATACATTTTAAATTATTTGTTATGAACCGTAGACCGCGGTGCTCCTAGAAAGTGGTCGCGGTGCCTCTAGAGCACCACGGTGCACAGTTTGGGAACCGCTGTCCTAATGTAACGGCTAAAATTACACGTTTGCAATGTTCGTAAAACGGTAGCGGACGTCCCCCGACTGAATTGTCTAGTAGAACGCCTAAAAACGTAGCTGGGCCATATCTGCATTAGATACTTTTAAAGTTGCCGGTTAATATTTACAGCCTTGTTGCGCGGAATCCGGTGGAAACACCGACAGTCAAAGGGACTACAATTTCGTCAGTCGAAATATCGATAGATCAAAGGGTCGACTTTGAAAACATCGAAAATAACGAAATATCGATAAACCAAAATTGTGTTGTGACCATTTTACTGTTGCAAAAACGATATTAAAATAATAAATTCAAATATTGTAAGAAATTCTGTAAGTTAGTTCCAACGGTTGAAACACATTGAAGCTGGTCAAACGCTATGCGTTTTAGACGCTAACGTACGATTTTCAAAAAACGCAGCGTTCAAAAATGGTAAATTGGTTAACTTTTTTTTTTTCTTCGGAAATATAACACGTTTCTAGCTAAAAATGTAAATAATTTAATTGACCCAAAAGATATCTGTTAAATTATATAATTGGGTTACCCAATGAACTTAAAATTAGAAAAAAAATTAAAGAAATATGTGTATTAATACATCCAACAATGATTTTAGAAAATATGTAAACAACAAATGGCCACGTGTACAAAGTGGAGAGAAACCCAACGTCTATACCAGCGATTCCCAAACTGTGCATCGCGGTGACCTAGGGACACCACGACCATTTTCTAAGGGCACCGTGGTCTACGTACGGTTTATAACAAATAGTTTAAAATGTATAAAATTGTTTTTACTTATGGTTTTCGTAAAAACTTTATAGCAAATAATGTTTTAAATAATATAATAATATTTTCTAGTGTTTATTCTGGTATTCTCATTTTAACCTTATAAAAATTTTATATAATAATAATTTTTATTTATTTATTTTTTAAGTTTAAAAACACATTAATTTATACTCGAGTAAAATTTTAATAAAATTGGTTATCCATAGGTTGTTTTTGGTTCCTTTTTAGTTCACAGCAGGGCACCGTGGCTAAATTGGGTCCAAAAAAATTATCACCGCCGAAAAAAAAAATGGGAACCGCTGGCCTATACTATCATAACAAAAAAGACTCGTGTGACGAGTCGCTCGTCTTCAATGTTATTACAGACAAATAACATAATCGTCTTTTCAAGTATAATTATACGAACTTTTCAGACGAGTCTTACATCTCCAATGTGTTAACACTAAAAAAAGCGTTTTTTTCCAAGCTTGCCAGGGGCACTAGCAAACTTTGGCTATGCCACTGGTTGTTGGAAACGATCAAAAAGTTTTGCAGTACAAGACCACCTCATTGACGCACGCGGTGAAAAAGTCGGCCACGCGATGGAAGTACCCGCTAGGGCTGTGGTCCGTGATCAGGCTGACATCGTACTCGTCCAGCTTGGGATCGCTGGCTCTGAACCATCCGTAGCTCCGGGGCACCGCTTTGGCCCACTGTTCCACGCTAAATTCGTGCTCGGCCTGGGAGCACGTGGGCAAGAACTCCGTCTCGTCCGACTCGTCCGCGTAACCGGTGTTGATAACTCTTGCTGCCATGCGTGCCGCCCCGGTGCAGGCCATGTCCCTGTGATTTCGCCTGACCACCCGGCGGTCGCACGCGTCCGCCAACCGCAGCAGCAGGCTGTCATACCGGCCGTACGTGCCGTCCACGTGCACTTGATTCGCGCGCCGCGCCACGCACCGCACCATGTCGGCCACGGTGTAGCACACCGAGTCCACCGCGGCCGCGACCAGGTGTTCGGCGCCCATGCGCTCCGAGAGGCCACACACCAGCAGACACGCGTCCCCGCGGCCATACGGCGCGTATGGGAGCCCGTTGACCGCGGGCACCACGCATGGCAGCTGCCGGCCGCTGCCGGCCGGTCTGGCCGAGCTGTACACGTTCATGCACTCGTCCAC
>NW_020273617.1:778805-781884 GCF_003268045.1 Sipha flava | reverse complement strand
GTCCACCGTGCCCAGCCGGCACGCGGACCCGGCGCATTCGACGGCCACCGACCACCGACACAACCATTCCGCGGCCGCGGCCGTGCACCCGCGGTTGGCCATCCGTGAGTCCGTCCAGTGCACCGCGTTGTACAGCGGCCGTCCTGTGGCTGCGTCCCACGCCATCAGCGTGGACATCTCGTTGGTCACGGCCAGCGTCTTGATGTACGTCACCGGCGTCCCGTTCCGGCACAGGTTTTCCACGCCCTCACTGATCACCTTCTGCACCGCGTCCCACAGCAACACCGGGTCCTGTTCCACGTGGCCCCTCATCGAACTCCTCTCGGCCTCCGCCGCCGCCATCCGCCGCTGATGATCGGTCTCATAATGGTCCCGCGCCCTTACGCTCGCGGCGTCACACTCGCGCCCGTCATTCGGCCGTCCCGCCTTGATCAGCGGTAGGCACCTGACGGACGTGGACACCTTGTGGCCGCTGTCCACCGAAAACACCGTGAACCGCACTACGTCCGATTCGACGCTCAGCACCGCGATCGTTTGAAACTGGTCTCTTTTGCTCATAACGGATCACCGGTCGTTTTTCGTTTTCACTTTTTACACGTTAAATTTTTTTCCGTTTCGTAATTTATTTGGAATTTGGCTGTGCGTTATACGAACGCGACTTTTTTTCTCGGGTCCGTCGTGTGTAAACAGTGCGAACGCTTTCTCTATGCCAACCGAGTCTGTTGTCGCGCGGTCCATCGGCAACGTTCGGATTCGAGCCAGACCTTTGTTTTTTTACACGTGCCCAGGCGGTAAAATCTTATTTGTTTTATAATCTGCACAATATTTTACGGATGTAAGGTTTATAAGTTCAGATTAATTTATTTGTAAAAAGTAATCACCCCGGATCTACAGTACTGATTTCGAAAACTCTGACCATCGCAGAAACCAACATTGTTCCTGAGTAACATAGGACCACTGGTTGACTGCACTGGTAACGCGGACTGCGTTCGATTCATAATCGAATAATATGTATTCCAAAGCTAACTAACCGAAAAAAATGTGATCGCGGAAATATAAAATAAATGTCGCCTTGTAACAACACGTTCAATACGCGTTTCACCATATTATTAATCCGAATTAAATTCGTACGAAACCTTTTCTTTTTCCTTTTTTTATTTTTTCAACGCAATAATAATAAAACGTTAATCGTACCACCGTTCCGTAAAATATAACGTGAACACAAGAGTTCACGAAGGTAGACGTATCTTAATCGTGATGTCCACACGCTCGTCGCACAGGTAATCGCCCAAAAGAATTTTATCGCGATGCGCGTCACACGAATATCTTCTGCTCGTCATTACCGATGGTTTATATAATAATCCTTTCCATTGTGCATATCGTAGTTGACGTTGTAAAATATAATTTTATGCGAAATCAAATGTATTGTTCACCCATACGTGTGTATGTGTGTGTGCTGCGTGTTTGGATTTATTCGAGAATCCCGTACGCGCAATTCACGAAAAACATTATAATCTCGCTGACTACAATAACACTGACTGCGGTGTTTACAAAATAACGCAGCCATTAGTTATATTTATAATTAGAATTTTGATGACATAAAAAACACAAAAAAATGCCTTAAAAACTTCAAAAAATTACCCTAAAAATGTTCTAAAAAACTAATTAAGTGAAAAAATATATTTATAAATTATAATTTTTATTAGAGATATGGGTGTGATAATGGGTTTGATAGTAATTTAAATTATGAATTATAAATTATAATATTAATAAACAATAGTATACATTTACATTTTAAGCATAAAATAAAATTATAATTTATTAAATTTGTTTCCATACTTGGTTTTAACACTTGCTCTAAAATCTGAAATTTAAGAAAATGCCCCATATTGTACAAAAAGTATAAACAATGTCCGAAAATATGAAAAAATAACTTAAAAATGTTGAAAAATTACATTGAAAAACAAAAAAAATGCATTCATAGTTAAAAATACCTAAAAATGCAAAATCCTAGCTCTAGTTATAATTATTATTTATATAATATTTATGTCGTTGAACCGATGGAAATCTATTACACACCTGGTACGATACACAGTTATAGGTATAGAGTGTAAATTAAAGGTAAAATGTATAATACAATAATTATATTTAGCGTTCAACATTTTGTTTCCGATATTTTCGTTCTGCACAAAGGTCAACGTGATACAACGTTCATTAATGAAACATAGTCTTAGAAAACAATTCGTCACAGGCATAACGCAACGCACTCGTACGCATTATCACATTACCTATACGTATATGGCTTACAAATCTGATTCAATATCAATATTTCTATAACTTATCCAACCATCGACCGCTGATTAACTAAAATAAAGTGCGCGAAAACGCTGCTGGCGACAACGCAGAGTGTTTTTGAAATACATTGTAAATATGAAATAAATCAATCAATGTTCAAACTTATTGTTCTATCTACGTGGCCAATTCACCGGCAAAATTTACTATTGGTTTTTGATTTTTTTCCTATGCTAATCAAACGTGACATTTTCACCGAGGTCACGAGAAACGCTTAAAATTTTACAAAAGGTAAGGCGCCTCTCTACTGTCACCACTATACGCACATAATTCCACGGTGAAAACACAATTATATCATCAGCCTTATCTCGTCATCAATGGCAGATTAAGCAATTTGCCGACTACAAGTAGGTGATTGCCGCCGTTTTATTTTAAACTTTTTTTTAAAAACAAAATACATATACAAATACATCGTTAGTTAAATTATTCTTTTAAATTCAATACAATAGTCAAATATAAAATTATTTTCATTCTGATTTTGAGGTTAGCGAATGTATCGATTAGGTCTTGAAAGTCAATTGTTGACACTAATTCCGATTCAATGAACAGTAGAGCCAAACTATTTAACCGATTTTCGCTAATATTAGATCTTAAATAAGTTTTAGTTCTTTTGAGACACGAAAACGATCTTTCTGCCGAATAATTAGTAACCGCCATACAGGAGTATATTCTTAAAGCGATGCTAACATTCAAAAATAGTTCTTCTGAATTCTGATTTCTAAAAAAA
>NW_020273617.1:523386-778795 GCF_003268045.1 Sipha flava | reverse complement strand
AAAAAAAAAAAAAAGACTCTAACTCACCAATATATCATAGCATTTGTAAAATAATAATATTATGTTAACCTGTCTGATTAAAACTGTTACGACAATCAAATTGAATCAAACGTTGACAATATTGATGTTTATGTTTAAAGACTGCAAAGATATACCATATACATATACATATGATAGTTTATTAAGTATTTTTGTTTACATAATATTATTACTAGCATAATATCACATAATATTTCTACTTTGTTGAACGGATTTTTTGTGAATTTTAATATCAAGTGACCAAGACGTCATCATAGACTATCATTAAAGCATAATTACAAAATGTCTGTAAAATAGTGATGGGTCAATCTGTTCAAAACTGTTCGAATCTCGAACATCTTGATGTTCGGTACTGTTCGAAATTCGAACTCGGCATGAAAAAAAATCGAACCGAACTATCAAGCATCTTTTACTGTTCCAAAATCAAACTTGAAAATATTTGTCGAACCAGACTTACTGGCCACTTAGTTCGAAAACCAAATATTTGTACTATTCTTCAAAAGTTATTTTTGAAAAATAAAAATTGATAATGATTATTTAGAAATAATTAGACTATTGGCGATAGAAAGTGATAATCTGTAAAGGGCACGTTATGCATTATTTATAATAATAATGTTATTTTTTCAGTTGCATGTTACACATCCACCAACCGCCGACCAAAACATTAATAAGTTGTTTATCGCCAATAGAGGTAGTGTATCTACATTCATAAATTAGTTATTTTTGTTTTTATCATATTTATTGTAGAGGTTAAAATCTATTTTGGATAAATCCATGGTAATATTCCGATACCGCGACTGTGCTGTTAATAAAAACATGTTTACAACTTACGTCTTACATTATTAATTCTATTAATCATTCTATATTTGTGAATTATAGTTATTATTACTGTTTTTTTTTTTTTTATATATTATTAATATGTACTGATTGTATTGCCATATTATACTCAATACTTAATACTTAATGAATATTTTATAAGCTACGAGACAACACGAAAGAGCACAATACTGGTTTTGAATAATAATAATAAGAAATTATCTAAAATTTAAATATATTGTAAATAATACAATTACTTAGACTTAAAAGTTAAAATTTAGAAAAGGTAATACGAAAACTTAAAATACAATAGTAATTAATAATTATGGTTGATCTAATTTGTAGGTAGGTACAATGAACATGATAAAAAGTATTGAATTCGAGTTCGAGTTCGACTTAAATCATAATAGGTTCGGTTCGGTTCGATAGAAAATTTGAAGGTTCGGTTCATTTCGAGTTCAAAAAAATAATTTAAAGTTCGGTTCAATTCGGTTCGATTTGAAAAATCAGGGTTTGACCCATCACTACTGTAAATCTTGTGCATTTTAAATCATGGTAAAGCCCATCTTTATTTTTTCTTTCTTTACTTCTTTATTTTATATTTAAAAATGCCGAACGAATAATATTGATCAGACAAAAGGTTTTAAAAATTTAATTTAAAATTTCTTATATATATTAATAAAAATTTTTGACAAACTGATAAAAAAGTGAAAATTCAGTACAAATTTTATTCAAAACTTCACCTAGTTATTATCAATTTTTATACTTAATACTTGGATACATATTTTATTGTAAGATTTTCTTAGTAACTAAATAAAGGAAAATTACTGTAAGGTCGAAAAAAAGATTTTTAAGCATTATTAAATGACATTTCAATGGAATTGTATATTTTAATACATTTTCATTAAAACATACAGTTATTTAGTTAAAGCCATTTTATCATTTAAAATTATTATAAAAAATATTGAGATATTTATAGGAACTTGATACTTTTGATTAATTTTATTTTTTGCAAAAAGTAGAATATTAATAGTTCAACCTAACTTGCTAATTCGGAGTTGATAAATTCGGGTTTTCAATTACATCAACCGTTTTCAAGAATATTAACTGATTTACCTCTTTCACTTATAATCGTTTTTTTTCGTGAGCCTCGGATTTCTGGTTACCGATTTAACACATCAACATAGCAACACCATCATTCAGCCCTTCCCATATCATCCGATCCGATCGTGGATTCTCGCTCAACCCAGGAATTTTGTACTTACTTATTGTCCTTAGTATTTTGTGCATACAAAACATATCTTGCGAGACTGGCACACCGCCGCACGTGCTTTCACGGACAATCGAGCGGTCACCCTGTTGTTCTACCGTCGCACATTGGACAGCATTCTGACGATTTTGGTTTTAATTTTTTTCAAAATGAACCGTTCGTCATATACGACTCGTAGTATGCGCAATAATGATCGGATGAACAATCGGACCGTCCGTAGTGACGTACTGTTGTTGGACGCGTATGCGGTCAAGATGGTTTACAAGTCACACGGCACGAATTAAACGAGCAAAATATTTCACAGGGCGGCGTATTGCGAGAACGTCGTACCGGTCGGTCCCCGCAACGCCCACGCAGAGGTGGAACTAGGGATTTTTATGCCCAGCAAAAATGTTAGAATTACGCCCTATCATAGACCAATAATCAAATACTTTTCTCCAAAATTTTTTTTCAAATAATTAATACACAATCATACTTATTGAGTTTTAAACTAATATCAGTGTTTAACAAAGTTACAAATATCAAATTATTTGTTAATAATTATAAATATTTCACCCTCTAAAATGTTACGCTCGACAATGAATCCCTGTCTTCCACCCCCTAGTTCCATCCCTCAGCCCGCTCAACGTTGCGGTGCACGTCCGAAACGCATGCACGCACCAACGTGGTTTCGGTGTAGCGCCGCAATGGCTATAGAACCGTACCGCTTCCGTTCCCGTCCCTGTTCATTATCGTTTTAATCACGCAACACCGGCCGAAGGGTTTAGGATGCGTGCGCGAGTCGGAAGTTACGGAGCTTGTTGCGTTCGTAAACCATATGCGTATCGGTCGGCAGGTACGTTCGTTTCTGTGGCGGGGGGAGTGAGTCCACGGTCGGAATGTTTCGAGAGGCCACTTGATAAGGCTAAAACTGGATCGTAAACGTGTATACATAGTAACGAGGTGGAAAAAAAACATAATAAAAATATAATGCGTTGTAATTGTTTTTTAAGTTAATTCGTGATTATTGTCATTGAAAACGTCAACGTTTATTTTATTTTATGGAACCTTAAACGGAGGTAACTGTAATACAGTATAAGCTTTGACTAGTGGCTTCACTTTTGGTGGGGGGGGGGGGGGTAGACACTTGCTCCAGTCCATCATTGTTAACTTCAATCTAAAATCGGAACGCTTGAAAAGTAAATGTCTTCATGAGGTCGATTTTGTCAACGAATATTATGTTATATAACATACAACATTCAGATCTCTCAAAACCAAGTCACTTTTTTACGTTATTATCGGCTGTTCCGCTTACACCAAGTAACAATATCAAGTGAGTAATTGGTAAACACTGTGAAAATGATAATTTAAAAGAAAAAAACTTATTAATCAATTATTTGAGAAAATACCTTTTGTCTACGTTATTACTGCCCCACCATCCGTATATTCCTCTGACCACATAGATATTCGTTAACGTTTATTTCTATTTCTTCATTATGCTGCTCTAAATTTAATTTTCCCCTTAACTCCAGCACTGGAACGTATATCTGGTAATAGACGGTGAACCCGGTGCATACCTATAGGTCTTTAAACCCGTGTAACGACCGTTCGGCTTAACCCGACATTCTAACGGTTATATGTATGCACCGAATTCCGTCTATTATGCGCACAATAGTCGGTGAATTCGCCCTCGTAGCATTGACCAAATAAATTTGAAATCCCACAGATGTACCCGGAAAACGTACAAGAAGAAATTGCTACATTAATTTCATCGCTACCCAATGTAATCTAGATATTCATGATTTACAAGACAACAGAAACTGTTCAGTTAATTATATTTCATAGAATATGTACCACGCACGGGGAAAAAATACAAATAAGTTTAAATGCTAATACATCATATAATTATAAGTAAATTTCCGAAATAAAAGCAAAAACTTTTATATTTGTCCTAAGATATCATAATTTTGTTTTTATTTAAACACCTAAGCCCGATTTATATTATGTATAATATATTTGACCCAGAAACTTCATTTAATTCGATGAACACCAAACGTACTCGTATAAGTAAAAAAGAAAACTGATAAGACTTATTATAAAAATATAACTTATTATTAATACTTAGTATTAATAGTATTTATTATTGTTATTAATATTTTTATTTTATTTTTAATTTCAAATTTTTTTTCTAATTTTCTATTTTTGTAAGTATTTAATTTTGATATTTTAAAACACAGGATGATGTATTCTTCTGTAATTATTGACATTTGTCTATCGTTTTTGTTACACATTATATTAATGTCGGAAAAATGAATAAATATATATAATAAATTAAATAACAGTTAATAGAATCATTAAAATTCAATGTATCTCTAGGAGAGTATTTTAAGAAAAAACGATTTTAATGTAATTTGACGTCATGAACACAATACATTTTTGCAAAGAAATTTTCTTTTTTTTTTTCAATTAACGTTTTAAATTTATTATTATTATTATTTTTTTTTTTTTTTTTTTTATTATATAATATATACGCGGCTTCTATGACCATTGGACGTTACAATGTTTGAGACTTAATACATAATGAAAATAAACTTATTACTTAATCATTTAAAAAATAAACAAGTAGATTGGTGAGAGGTTGGTTACAGGAGGTTGATGAGGTGTGTATCTGTAAGGAATTGGCAGAGCTTGACGATATTGTCTGGTTCAGGGTTTAATGTTTTGGCCAGATGATAAGATATCCACTGCTTAATTCTCTCTGTATCGTAAGCGTTACATTCAGTGATTATATGTTTGACTGCAAGAGGGACCCCACAGCATAAGCAAATGGGGGGGTCCTCTTTCTTCATCAAGTGTGCGTGTGTAAGACGTGTGTGTCCGATTCTGTGGCGGTTTATAGCAGTCTCATATTTTCTTGGGGTGTTGATAAGAAAAGTCCAGGGTAGTTTTGGCCTTTTAATTTCATTATGCTTTGTGGTCATTTTGTTCCATTTTGTTTCCCATTTTTGATATGTATCCTTTTCGATGATATTTTTTAAATTTATTATTACTTTTCTTGATATTGTTAATGATTTTTAATTGTTTATCGGATTTTTACCGTTTTAAAAATTATATAAATCAATTTAATACTTAAAAATAATTTAAAAGATATGTTTTAGGTTGTATACGACAAACAACACACTTTCGACTACAAATTAGGTCGTTGATATATTATTTATTACACTATCGTATTAATTTTCAAACAATAAAATCAATTAAACATATATATCTCGTTGTTTGGTATTAATAAACAATTGAAAATAGAGAATAATAATAATATTAATACTATAGGTTGGCACGTCACACATGGTACACCGGTACAAAAACCATTAATTTAGGCTGGATAATATACAACTATTATCGAATCACCTCCACGTGTACAAGTACATTATTATTATTTCATTCCGGTGGAGGAAATATGTGTTTCAGTGCTGAAAACGAATTATTAATATTTTCACTATGACGGTATTATTATGGAAGTGTAGGCGACGACGGCGAGTTGCGAATTGTCTGTTTAAGCGACGAAAGTGTGGAATATTTATTCAACAAAGTTGGATTAATAGGCTTTTTTATTGCATTATTAAACGGTAAACGATGATTGCAAAATATGATTTAATTAAATAAAATATTTTCGTAACCTAATATGATACTGTTTTTCTATGATACACGTACACATTATGCGATAAGTGTGGGTATAACTTCCACCCAAATGGAGCACTCATTTTTTTAAACGGTGCCGTTGAATATAATTAATCGTTAAATGTAGGAAGTTCTGCAGAAATTAGTGATCATCAATGTCCTAAACTAACTTCACGAACCTTACTAAAACTTGAATTAAAATATATAGGTCATCTTAGAAAATATATACAAAAATAAAATGAACCAAAACTTGACGACCAAACTTATCGTATATCGAAAACAGGCATTTCGTCATGCAATCAGGCCTAGAACTATTAGAAATCACACAAATCTGAGCTAGTGCTCCCCCCCAGGAGCTGTAGTTGCTTCATTATTCTTCAATATATTTATTTCTGATCGACCCACAACCCTCCTCACAATTACGTTTGACTTTGCTGACGACAAAGCGATAATGGCTCTTCATCAAAATTTTGATACGGCCTCAACCTATTTTTAGGTCATTCAGATCTGATGCGAACCAGGAACAAAGACTGGGTGATTAAAATTAACCAATCAAAATCGGAACACCGCACGCTTAGATATAAATAATCTCCCTTGAACAATATCCCACTTTATATTACCAAAACTTCACATCAACAACAGAATAGCCACCATAAAAAAAAGATTACAACTACTCAGACCTCTTCTTACATCAAACTAATTCAAACTAAAATACAAAATTATAATCTGCTTATCACTACTTACACCTAAATTAACTCATGGCATCCAAATCTGGGACTCAGCCTATCGACTTGAATCGTATACAAATATTCCAGTCTTAATACCTTCGTTTCATATTTTAAGTTCCATTTTATCTCTTTAACTACACACTCCACAAATATCTATCAATCCGTCTCATTCAAAAATTTATTATAAATTCTTATAAAAAATCTCACTGCCGTCCAAAAAATCATAAGAATTCCCTCATCACTGACCACATTCTACACTATTATTCCTGGTGACCCCGAATGACGTCTAAAACGTAATTGTTCCCATGACCTATTAAATGATTAAATCAGCTAGATACATCGGAGTACCACCTTTGGATGACTACTACACCCAAGACTTCTTCAACAATCGTATTAAATAAATTTCACCAATTATTGTACACATTGTTTTAAATAATGTGAAATAAAAATAAAAATTACAAAAACAATTTTTTTTATCATTTATGTCTACTTCCGAGAGTTGTATTATTGAGAAACAGATAACTAACTGGCCAGCTAGCACCTCATTGTTGAGTTAAACTCGTAATTATTTATCTGCATTATTCTATTTATTTGTTAAATTATTATTTATTTATATTGTTGAGCCAAAAGGTTTAATATTTTAGTTAATTACAACTATTGTTGTACTGTTGCGTGTGATTTTTTGTTTCATGTTGGATGAATTATTTTTGTACCAAAATTATACATAGTTATTAATTTAAATACGTTTCCCAAATTTTAGTTACCTATAGCTATCAACATTTTAATACTACCCGTTGATATTGAATTTTTCTAGTAAATAACTATTATCAAAGTCTTATTAATATTTGGTTTATATGGAAATAATGATATACATTATTATTACACATATTATTATACACACAGAAGCTAACATAATGGCCAATACGTTAAAAAACATTAAGACACTTAAAATATTCAGTTTGATGCCGTTGATATTCCCTTTGTTGTGATTAGGTAAGTTATTCTTGAATTTCGATATCGTACGGTATCCAAGTAACCTTAAGTGATCCCTACTCGATCAATAGTATTGACAATTAACATTGACATATGCTTCAATGTATTGCAATATAGGTTGGTACTTAGCAATATAGCCCTCAAAACTCATTTGATCTTCGATTCCAAAGTGCTCATGTCGTATTCAATGTGCTGTGTTTTGGATTTTTAGTGAAGCAAAGGATCTTATGATTTTACAACCTTTATTTTTATTTAATTTTTTTCTGTAAACTTTTTCGGACAGAAATACTGGTTTAAAAATGTTATCTATCAGATTTTTAGATTTAACATCATTCTGTGACGGTACTTAAAAAATGAAAATTTTTCAAAATCTCAATAATTTTTGTAGACGTGAAGATAACTGCCAAAAAACAGAAGTAAAAACGGTACAAATACAATGTAAACAACATTTTCAGATATTAGTTATTTAGTGATAGATTCAAAAATAGATGTGAAAAATCAAGACGAGTTGAGGATTAGGACAAGAGCGGTCGACCTCAAATAGTTGGGAGAAAAGCGAAGGAGAAGAAGAGCAAGCGATAAATCCAAAATTACTGTGGCTAGAAAATTTAAACTTTTACCCTATATCAAAGACATTTTATTCCATGTTAAATATGATTTAATATAATATAATAATATTATGTACAATAAGATATATGATAGTACATTTTTGTCAAATTTGTACAACATTTTCAAAGAAATTAAAGCACGCTTAGTTTAAACATAAAACTTTGAAAATGCATCATTTTTTTAAAGCATAATGTAATAAAAGTTTTATTTTTGAATAAAAATGAACAAGGAGGTAAGATTAACAAGGATTTGAAAATTTAATATTATCTTATTCATGTACTTATCTAACAATACTGAACAAATTTCAAAAATTTTATTTTTTACATGTTAAGTAATTTATTATACGATGTTTATGGAATTTACTTATTTCACATCAATTTTGAACTTTAAATATTAATCAAACATTCAATTCAATCATTATGAAATTTAGGATCTTGATAGAAAAACATTTTTTTGAATATTTGATGAAAAAAAATGTCTTATCCGTTATACAATATAGTTTTAGACAGGTTGATAAAAAAAAAAAAAAATAATAACCTACTGACATTTAGACTAAAAATGGTAAAATATATTAACGATATATTTTTTACTGAAAATTTCTTCTGAATCATTTCACTAAAGAAATGAGTTACTGTTACTTTGAAATTCAATGCATCTATTACCATTACCCAATCCGAGGATTGAAGGAACAAAGGACTAACTTCCGCCACCATTATCTTATCTGTTTTTGGTTATTGTTTTAAAAGGTTTTAAATACTAATTTGGGATTTCTTGCTCTTACATTGGTCATGGTCAAACAAAAGAAGAAATGAAATAGAAATATTTCGGAGTGCTACAGTTTTTTATTTTATTATTATGGCAATTATCTTTTAATCTAATTTATTACTATGGTCATGATATTTAGTCATCAAAAAAGTTAAGAATTCGCGTTCACCGACCGATTCGTCGTCAAATGAGTATGGCTAACGGTACCATTCATATATGCTTACCTGCAAAAATGTACAACAGTAATGATTTCAGTGATAAAAAGAATCCTGGGTTCTTAGTTCTTATTACATTTTGTAACTATGGATTTTTGTACAATTTTCACAAATTATACTTCATAAAATTACGATTAAAAATCGAAAAAGCAAAGTTCGTAGAAATTCAACGTTCGTGGAGTGTATGACTGTTCTTGTTTTTTGTCTTTACTCGTAATTTTACATAATATTTATAAATAATGTAAATATTATAAATTTTACTTGTGATTTTTATCATATTCGAATTCGAAACCGATTTTTCGTTAAACACATTCTAATTTAAATAAATTGTTGTTTGTAATAAAATGTTTTTTTCTGTTTTCACGGGCTAATTCATACATTAATTATTATATAAATTAATAATAAAAATACATCTTACAATTTTATAATGTGACTATATTAATTATTCACTTGAGCTCATGACTCGCATTTTTAGCATTTTTCGTGGTTTAGTCGTCAACTACGCATGGGGTTGTCTTTATTTATGTTTCACGAGCAAATATTTTGCAGGAACAATGTTGTACTTAATACACTAAATGACAATCCGGCTCCAAAATAATGTACTAATTTCGACGAATACCGCAAGTGAAGCAGTCTATGAAGAATATCAATTCATCCTGGTTTGGAGTTTGTATTCCAACCTATGTCAATAAAATATCCATTAACAGTTCTCGATTGATTAGGAAAACATTCTACATGTTGTCAAAATATGCTTCCGGTTCACGGTAAACTGCATTCTGGTTTTGATGGTTTATTGTCTATATGCTAACCGACGGGTTCGTGTGCATCAGTACAGCGAGGACCGTGAATGCAGAATCGGAAAACCGCTACCGAAAATACGCGGTGAGATCCTTTCTATTATTTTATCTTATTTTCAAACGGCGAATGATATTCAATCGGGTCTAAGGGTACTGTCAGTTGATCGTAGAAACAACAGCTTGTACACCGTTCGATGTATATTTTAAAGTTTCCCCTTACTCGGTCCCAGGTCACGTTTCTTATACCCTATTCCGTGTAACGATGTCATGATAATATGACAGAAAAAATAACTGTCACTGTCGTACGCCAATTCCAAGTCTAAATTTTTTTTCAAATTAGTCTTGTTGAAATATATTATCATTATCATTTTTTTATTATTTTTATTTTTATATAACGTACTGTTGTAATATTTTTCCGCACGTGTTTGATATGCTAACCTTTGGTCGGCTATCAATTTTTATTCCATCCAAACAGAAATATCAGCTGAAATCATCAGGTCATATGCGGTTTATTTAGAACAGTTCGAAAGCGAAAAATACCGAGTGTATATTTATTTCACCAGCGATGTACTGCGATTTACGTGCACCTTACAGACTACATCATTGTATGTGACGAAATGATTGCTAATTTTCTGAATACGTTCGATCTATAATCTCGTGTTCCATTAAGAAATAAATTTTCCGTTTTCGGTGATAAGTTTTTATTTATTAATAACAATTCGAGAGCATAATTGAATTGTTTTACTTTTCACAATGAATGCCTTCAATAACAAATTTATGTCGATGTCGAAGTATTGTAATATACCTATTGTTCAATTCTCGTTAGCCCGAAAATAATTTCATTACCTGTGTTAATCGTATATTATTGCGGTAAATAATTAATAAAATCATACATAACTATGATTATGAATTCGTCGTTTTTTTCTCTTGGTATAAAAGGGATTTATGCATAGAAACGGCTAGTAGAATTAGCATAAGTACCTCAATAGAGACAATAACATGTGCCAATTCGTACTTGTGGTAAAAATAAATAGTCTAGCATAATCTTTCACTTTGATTTCGTGATATTTTCCGGAAAAAATAATGAAAACGTTTTTGACATGGCTCACCAAAAACAAGAGTTGATTTTATTTTTCAATTAATGTCTATAACTTATCTTATTTTAAACAAATAATTTTTCGCGTCCAAAATAGTGGATCAGGATAATGAATAAACTATTTTTTTAGGCAAATATCCAACATATTGTTGGAACTGTTTATATATAAAACATATAATAATTTATAATTATATTGTGTTGTTATAAGAAGACAAAAATCGAAAAACTATACCGATAATATTTTTCGTTACATTACTTTTCGGGATTGAAAAATGTGTGAAACTAGAAATATTTACGTGATTACAGCAATATCAAACGCGTTTTCTTTAATAAATGTACAATATATGTACAATGTCCAATTATAACGGCGGTTAAACTTAATACACGTTATGTCATGTTAATAACGTAGTTTTGTTTAAAAGATGCTGGTGACAGGTATGCCAATGACGTTGAATTACATTCGGTAAAACTTTATAAGCATCACAGACGATAGTAACGAAGGACTGTAATGTCTTTGTAACAAAGTTCCTTTATACTCAAACTCTCATTAAATTACATCAAAAGATCGCTGTGGCAATGCTTTTTTTTTCTATTGAACTTCATACGCGATTTTCAGTATTAGTGACTTATTGTGTTTTGTGGGATTAAACACACAAGTAAAAATACACACGCATTACACAAAAACATTTCATCGTAAACTGTAACTTTATGTAAAACAATCTAAGTTCATAAAAAAAAGAAACTGTTTTAATCGTTTAAAATCCAATTGTTTTTAACTGTTTTGAACATGTTTAAAACACGTTTTAATCAAATTTCACACGAAAATATTATAATTGATATGAATTTATTTGTAAATAAAACATAAGAACTTAAAGAATTAAAACTAAATATAATATATTAACATAGCTAAATGCCTATGTTTAACTATTATTATAACAATAAACTACTATAACCACAGATTATATGAATAATAATATTACTGTAATACAATCTGTATTATAACATACAAATAGTATAAATGTAGAACATAAGTATATTTAAAATTTAAATAAAAATGGTAATTTATAAACATAAACAAGTATTAGTGGCTGTGGAAGTATATATTGAGACTACTGTAGAACTGATCTTGATTATTAGTGATAATTCATAAGGTATAGTTCAATATTATAATAATTAATAACAGCATTCGTAAACTAATAGTTATTAATAAAACAATCAATATGTATTAATAATTATTATATTCTAGTCTTTATGTAATATAATAATAAATTAATTTTATTATTGTAGTTAGAAATTTTAGAATTCAATAAAATTCATGTTCCTGTCATTCCTAGAGAGTTAATAATTAACTAAAAATTAAACCAATGACTTCGCGCAAGTATCTAGATTTATGTAACCCATGGTACTGCTGTAACTCGCCGAGTTATAACAATAATGTTGTAACGATCATGCAAATTTCAACTGTGAACGACGTCACTGAGAATTTCCAAAAAATCATAGGGTTACTATGAAACATAAGTTCTCACGTTTTAATGACAAAACATAACAAAACTTACAAAACAAAACATAAACTTTCATTATTAATATATTTATATATTTCCGTGTTTTATTATTCTTCACATACAATTTCTCCAGAGGGAACATATCACTGCGGACAAAAATGAGCTGGCCAGAGCATTTGGAACTGTTGAGTTTGGATATGGGAATCACGATTGCTGTGGTAAACCGTGATAAACTATAATTTTGTGTTCCGTCTTGTCGACACGAAATCTTCTAGCATTTTCTCATTACACTATTGAACAGCAATTACAAACCTCAAGAACCCGATCGTCGCACGATTGCATAAGTAATATTTTCCATATGAATTGTTTAAGTTTCTACGGACAACCATGAACTTCATTTCAAATATTACATTTAAAACGCAGCCGAACACGGTAAAAATTGTTGTAAAAAATTGTACGAACACATCGTCGCGCGTTCGTAAACGCGTTTTCTTAACGACGAGAACCATCATATTGTATCAGGGGACGGAGCGGATTCCACGTGACGTTGACCGCGAATAAAATAATCGTTATTACTATGAATGGAACGATATTTCGCCGCATATTTTAGGCTGAAATTTGCTGTTTTAGCAATTTAATTATAACCGTGCAATAATAATGCATCATCATGAACCACAATGTTGCGTATTCGTTGCATCGATAACGGACACAACTATTGTCCCACATCGCCACGCCAATACATCAAGATTGGTTTACAGTATTTTTAGCACCTGAAATTTAAATATTGCAACATAATAGTATAATAGTGGCCCATGGTGCAGCAGAACTGCACTAATGTACTAATGCAAGTTATGCTGATTTTTTTTTTTTTTAACTTACTTCGTCGTGCATCAATATATAATATCATAACCGTTCACTCGAGAACAGCGTATTCATTTATTCTGAACATTTGCGGTTCTTCGAATTAAAAAAAGAAAAAAAAAGAAAAACACAATATCGTATATGTTAAACCATCGAATTGGTAAAATCAGGAAAGACACAGCTAACCATTCTCACGCCTCGGAGTCGGATGTGTGATGCAATAAGTATATCGTTCGGAATACACTCGGGATGTATTTCTGTGTACACTACAGAAAAGTATAAATCATACCGAATGAAAGTTGCTGTTTTTTTTTTATATTTTAATGTGAAATGCATGTTTCAAACTCTTCGTTCGATATTACATTGATTCATATTGGTTTGTGATCGATGTCCCGGCTTCTTCGTATAATGCAGTTTCGAGGTTTACAACGTTTCCGGTAGATCACCATGACGGGTTCTGACTTTTTAGTAACTTTATTTATTTCTTTAACTCTGCTGAATAAAATGTTAGAATGTTAACGATTTCGACTCCTACTATAAAATATTATAAAATATTAAAAACTGAAAACCACTAACAGTTGAAGTATAAACGTGTATTTTTTTTATACGATATCAATGCGAAATTTGTTTATTTTTAATTAGA
Source organism: Sipha flava (assembly GCF_003268045.1). Lineage (NCBI taxonomy): Eukaryota > Metazoa > Arthropoda > Insecta > Hemiptera > Aphididae > Sipha > Sipha flava. The sequence continues at coordinate 764,804 of NW_020273617.1, read as the reverse complement.
GTTATGTTTACAAAATTTGTATTACAGCATACAATTTAAATCAAAGTAATATATTGAGTGTTATGCGTGTTGTTAGAATAAGTATATGGTGAGATATTTTATGATTATTGGCATAATTATGAATTTTTATGAAATTATTTGTATATTAAATATGGTAGTGATATAATAATTAATAGTTTAAATAAAATTGGAGATGAATTTGAATAGAGCTAATTTTACCTTTGAATTCTGAGGGGTGTTATTGGATTTAGGATTAGAAATATCAGACGCATAGGATGGGTTTAATTCAAAATGAGTATTAGGGAGAGGCTTAAAAGTTGTATTTATAAAATGAGGAGTATTATATTGAGAGTTTTTGATGTTGATTTTTTGAAACTTGAGAACAGTTTGATAGGCGTCTTTTAAAATTGGTCGTATGGCCTTCGGAACAGAAGGTGTATTTTGCTAGGATACTACGTTCCTACATTCTTCAGATATGTATGCCTGGTCACATTTGTCAAAACGTGGTTGGTAATTGAATGATTTTTTGTGGACAAACTCTTGAAACTCATGACATTGCGGATGTCCGTATCTGATTTTATAGGGAAGCGGTTTCCAACCTGCGGTACACGGAGAAATTTTTTTTTAAAGAAAGTTTTATTTTTATTATTATCACCATAAGATATTATTTGGTTTATTTTATATTAGCTGATTTGATAAATATCATTGACATAGGAACGAAATGTACGTAGAAGACGACTTAAGACTTTAAGTTACCAACATGGAGCTCGGTATTAACGTCCTGATTCATTCAATACAATATAAACTGTCTAATTAAATTATTCATTCATATTCATTATAATTAATCATAACTGTATATATTTTACCTTATGTTTCTATTTATGTATTAAATGTTTATGTACTTATATAGTTTAAATTCTGATTATTCTTCTTCTCCCTTATCTTTTTCGCCTTTCCGATAAAATTAACTATAAAAAGGCATCATACATGTGAAACAATGTCATTTTATTTGTTGATAATTATCAAACATTTTACTTAAGTAAAACAAAAAAAAAAAGGTTATTAAGTCAAGTGATACGTGAACATTTTTCAAAATATCTAAGAGGTACGCAGATTTAAAAAGGTTGGAAACCGCTGTTATAAGATTTCCCTATTTTAACTTTGGTTTATTATAATCAAGTAGTGTTAAAAATGACATTGTTATGATCGTTGATTGTAAGGCATAGACAAAACATAGAGAACAATGGTTTATATTTTTAACATTACATACTCTCTTGACTATACTTCCTTTTTTGGACGAAACAGGATAGTGTGGTTCAGCCGTACTGCGTTTTCGTCTTGTCATAGCCCACAGACTAAATGCAATAGCCCGCGTTATTGCTTCAACCATCAGCTATGAATGAATATTACTCATTCAGCCATCTGATGTTTGTATTTATTTATTTTTTCAGTTGTTTGTTCATCTCATGACCGACGACATTTTATTTGAACCAATCGAGTTAAGAAACGTATATCGAATATATCAAACGTAAATCCTACATTTGTGATACCCGACGCGGAGTTCCGATTTCTCGACGAATCAACAAATTAATATGCCGACTATATAATATGATACGATTGTATTGACTAGCCATTGCTGGAATTTCGATTGTCGGCTGGAAAATCCAGTTAGCATTAATCAACCACACTACGCAACTGCAACACTATCTGTTTCAATTGTGAACGAGACCAACAGCCATAAAAATAAATTAGCGGTAATATAATATTGGTCGGGTCATTATAGCGGCATAAATAGACGTCTAAGGCGGCGCCGCAAAATAAATACTGCGCGTTGTCTCAACGTCGAGGCTAAGTAGTAAATATATATATATATATATATATATATATATATGTATTTACCCTATGAACTTTCAAACAAATTGGCAGTTCCGACGGTTTACTACACGAATAACAGATAAGTCGAGAATCATTTATTTTGTCTGTCTTGAAAGTTTTATTTTATTTCCCCCCCCCCTCTGCTGAGTACTTCAGCGTTTTGCGCTGTGGGCATTATTCTTCGACGAACCTTCGTGACTGAAGGAATCCAGAGTACCACGATCCAATACCAGGACAACATTTTTTGTTTATTCGCAGATTTATCGACTGTCGGTCGGGTGCGTGGTGAGATATCAACATCAAAGTTTAGAACTGTTCAATCTATTCCTGATTCAATCTGTTATTATAGGTGATTCGATCGCAAAAATAACGAAAATCGCTTTCGTTTGATACGCAAAACGACATCACATAGGAGTATATAGGACACTGTAATACTCTTAAGCCGGTACGACGACAAACGGCGTATAACATGACATTATAAACGTAAACTCAAAAAAAATATACACAAGAAAATATCGAGTTTTATGTAAATCAAGAATATTTATTCTGTAAGCTATGTGGGTGTGCTATGTGCGGTATTGGACTGCATTAAGCCACACGTTAGCATTCCTCGGGGGATACTGGAAAATGTAATGATAATTGTAAAAACATAAAAACGTAAAATTAATAGAACGTAGTATTTTAGCAATAACAGTGATACCAATAAAATCTTGTGCGAAATTACGTTTTGGTCATTTTAGATTTACACTCAAAAATCACATGAGGGTTTTAAGTATTGGAATTTATAATTTACCAATCACGGTATGAAATTATTTATGATAAAAACTTTTCCCTAATATTACAATACAAATGGCGAATCTGATGACCTAAAATACGTATAATATGAAACGTGCCTGGTTTTTTAAATATATGTATAGTATCTCTGTAGGTGTGCGTGCGTGCATTTACATAAAACTAATGTTAAAGAAATGCTTTTTAAAACAGTAAACACACATAAATTTGTAACTATGTATTGCTGATATAAAAATAATTAATTGAAACTAAAAAATAAACTCATGGCAGACACCGAAAAATAATAAATAAATCAACCCTGTTGGGTCGACAATATAAATAGATAATAAAATAACAAATAAATAAAACAATATATAATTGCCGTTATACTTACAATGGGATCGAGTGCTAGCTGGTCAGCCATTAACCTATTTCAAAATATTAATAATATCACACGTATAGGTAGGTATTAGTGATGGGAAAAATCCGGATTCAAAAATCTGAAAATCTTAAACTAACAAAAATTAATAATATATAAACTAACAATAATTAACAATAAATATATTAATTACATAAAATATATTTTATTTTATTAACTTTATATATTTATTTAAATACTGATAACAAATTTTAAAATTAGGATGGTTTTATATACATTGATTGTAACTAGAATAAGTTAACTAGATATTTAATAGATTAGTTAGTATATAATGAAATCATTTAGGTTTTATACAAAAAATGTAATATTTTAATTACAGTTTTATAACTCGAAATTTGGATTCAAAAGTCCGAAAATCTAAAATTTATTTTTTTAGAATAATAATAGGTACAATGATAATGTACAACAATAAAATTCATCATAGTTATCGAAGTATAAAAACAGTAGTGGTAATTTATGCCCCGCATACAAAAATAATATTTTGGCTTGTACAGTACAGTTACAAAAAAAAAAAAAAAAAAAATAATATAATAAAAACGTGATGATTTATGTATTAGATAAATATACAATAACTCCCCGTGATATGACACGTACGTAACGCGTTGACACATCACACGAAGAGAAACAAGACTAACGAATTGTAAGCTTTACAATACTTAAAAATTCACAAAAATATATAAATTATCTCACTTCACATACATTACATAAATTATTACTTTCTTTATTCAAACATTATATTAATTATTAATTATATTACACATGCTATAAATTTGCAATATCGATAGTGCATAGCATACTCAAATGATCGATATTGATATGTTTACAGCCAATTAACTAAAATAGAAACATACTTATTACAATTTTGGCGCTGATCGTTCGTTGACCGAAGAAGTGGGACTACGTATGGTCGAAGGTGAGATTTTCTACAGACCTCATCCTTAAAAAAAGGCTCGCAAGAAAATTATGTAATGTTTAAAATACACTTCAGTTCAATTAAGTAGAATCATAGAATATTGAAGTAATATAATTTTTGATTATTGAACGTGTATATACGGATTATCCGATGTCAAAGCGATAGTAATTAGACTACTAATAATAAGTATGAAATATACATTATACAATTATGTTATTTCCCTGACTTGTTCCTTACAATACCAGTTACTGTAACAAGTGCCAAAAGGATAATCCTAAAAATTAAACAATTAAAAATTATCTAAGAAGACTCGTGTACTTAACGCAGCTAGTGGTCTTTTGATGCTTTCGATAGAAAATTAGCGTGTTAAAAAATTTAATTTATCGTCGTTGGTGAAAACGTTTTCTCAAGATCATAGCAAAAAAAAAATCATTTTCATTGTAAATAGAAAATTATTACTTCTTTTATTGTAATGATAATAATAATCCAATAGATTTAAGAAAGTTCTAAGACGAATCTATGGAACTTGTCTTGATTCAGGAACCGGAGAATGAAGAATTTGAATCAATAAGGAACTGCATAACTTGTTTCAAAGACCAAGTATTTTAAGGAAAGTCACAAAAAGAAGACTGATATGGGCAGGTCATGCTTGGAGGAAAAAAGATGCTATGATAAACACGGTAATTAATGAGAAACTGAATGGAAAAAATACCACTAGGCAGACCAGGCCTCCGATGGGAAGACTGTATAAAGAGAGAAGTTAAAGAAGTAGACCCAAAATCAAATTGAAGAGAAATAGTTGAAAACAGAATAAGATGGAGGGAAAACTAAAAAAAAAAAAATTAAAGAAAAATATTAATCCAATAGATTATTAATTTGCTATGAATATTTTTTTTAACTGTATACAAATAAATAGCCCAATAGTTAGAAATTTTAAATACAGAAATATTGCATACAAAAAAATTATATCCACGGGCCTCAATGATCGTATTCCCGTCACTGTCACCGTCACCGTGAGTGTTTGTTTATACAAAATTGGGGTTACGATGTTTGGCTAGGTTCTTTTCGGGTCGTTCTAATAATTTTATGATGGAGTGTATACATTTACTTAAATTTGTAATAAAAATTAATATTCTATGTTTCAGATAAAATATTCGTTTATTTATTTAGGTTACATTAAAAAAATAATTTTGGGGTACTTGGATAGCCATACTTTTCAGAAGATTTTGCTTTTTGCAACAGTTCTTTGTTCCCCATAAAATAATTGTAGAACTCTGCGCAAGGTATGATATAATTGTTATTGTTATTTTTAAATTTATTAGTATATTGCAAATCTATCTACCCTAGTCCTCGTTATTTTGTTAATTTAATGTTTATTCACTTTTGTTTTTTTACCAATAAACCTACGCCATATGAAAAAAAAAAATATGTTATAATTAACTCAACACCGTGAAACCGACTCCATAGTTTTTGGGAACAGGCGACTTCATTCATCAGTCCACTGGTTCATCATTATCAAAAAAACTATTATCCATACGCTCAGTCGTCGTAAAAGTTTAAAAACATTATTTTTTATTTTTTATCGCATTCGATTTGTATGCAATAAATCAAAATTTGTGAAATTTGCAATGGATTATTACAATCGGGACATTTTAGTCTTTTGTCGGGTCATAAAGCTCGATAATGGCGACGATCTCGAAACATTGGAACGAGTGGTAACCCTATACAAGATATAAGTAACTACTTGGTAATAAATAAAAACGATAATAGTATGTACAATCGACTGAATAAACTGTATTACGTCCGCAGTCATGGCGCGGACGACAAAATATAAATATATCTACATTTTTACGTGAACGTCTCCCCACATTTAATCTCGGGTGTCTGAACGACTGTCATTTAATTGGTGCCTTGGTATCCGATAACCCTGTACGAAATCAAATATAATTGAAGCAGTGGTAAGTAACCGTCGTCGTAATCATACGTAATGCAATTTATATTATCGGATGGTTTACCCCGTGAACCGGGTAAATTTCGCGGAAATCCCAAATACACATGTCTCTTGACAGTGATCATGTTTCATTAATCTCGGACTATTTGTATACAGTTTTGATCATAATTTATTGTTAAGAAATGAAAACAATAGATACGAGAGTCGCAATACGAGCAGATTTTTATTTTTCGTGGCCTTCTACACCCATAAAACCTAATCCACCGAAAGAAATAGTGCTGCAGTGATCGATGATTGTCGGAGTACATTTTAACGTCTCTCATCGACTTAAACGTTTACACAGATGGATTTTCGTATCAGTGTTTCCCTCAGCTGTAATTGCTCCAAACAATAATTTATTGTTTAAACAATATCTGGTCCACGAGAGAAAGGAGAAGGAAAATAAATCGTAATCAGAAATATTCTCTAAAAATTAAATCGAAAAAAAAACTTCTGACTACCCTAAACCACCGAGGACAATATTCAAATGAGTTCGTCAAGGCTGATTACTGAGAATGGTAATGAATGAGAGCAAAGTCGGTCGATACGGCCGCGAAAAAAAATGGTAGTTTAGAAAGAAAAATGAAGGGACCTTGTGTATAATTTCAATTATACGTTTGAAGTTTACCCGATAGAACTTTCAATGAAGTATGTAACAATGAACTAGTTTAATTTTGTAATTAACAAACATGATAACCGTTCTAGGCACAATAACATTAAAACCAAACGCACAAGATCACGAAAACTACGCACATAAATATCGACAGATCAAATAAGGAAAGGAAAAATAAAAAAAATTATGTCACAATGAAAACGTTTTTTTTTTTTGAACTAATAATTTGATAGGCTATAATCGTTTTTCGTCAACTCTTCTATGAATGCTCACTTGGTTATTACGACTACAGAAGCTTATAAATATTCGCGTCGGCGATGACGGAAAATGGACAGCGACGGTGGCACACACAGATACGTTGCGCCGACCCCCCCCCCCCCCGTGCATTTTTAAATCTGTTATGCTAATTATGTGCTAGTTAATGTCAAAAAAAATGTCTATGTGTTTTAATAGGGTGGGCCAGCGCAATGTACGTGGCTCACGCGGAAAGACAACTTTTTATTTATAATTTTTTTTTTTTTTTAATTTACAATGGTTTTGACGAAACGTGCAACAATACGGAACAACATTAAACGCGTTCCGAATTCCGTTGCCACCGCCGCCGTCGTGACGTAAACTTTATACTTTATAATTTGTTTCGAATTGCATTTGTAATAATTTCGCGTTTTACCACCGTCGCCGACTGCGTAATATTTGAAATTTGTACACGTATATATTATTATTACGTTGGGCAGAGGCGGCTTTGATTCTTCGCTCAAGGAGAGGGGCAATATAATTTGGCATAAATTTATATGTACATGTGTGTGTGAATCTCATCCGTGCGCTCATTTACATGCTTCTGTGTATCATTTGTATACTTATTCGTATACCCAAACCCCATATAAATTTAAATTATTTATATAATATCACTTGTCAGGTGTCATGTAAAATTTAAAAATTATTACGGTAAAATGTAATTAAAGATACATATACCTTCCATAATCCTTTACAATGATTATTTCTAGATAGAACACCAAAGGTCAGTATAAATAGAATATGATGTACTTATTAAGTAGGTACGTATATATATATACCTTTACTACGGGTTTAACACGTAAAAATTATACATAAATCATTATTAATTACCTGATCACCTCTATGGTAGATTTGAAATATTTTCTAATAGGTCGATAGAGACCTGGAGCAATGGCCCCTATTCCTCCTCTGGCGCTGGGTTCAATGGATCGATTAAATCTCGCGTTTGACGCTGAAAACTAAAACTCAACCAAGGAAAAGGGTTGAGCGATATGTTATATTATTTAAGCGATTTGCCGATTTTTTACGCGTCCAAAGGGTGAACAGTTATATCCTCTTTTACCTAACCTGCTCAAAAAATTGTTTAGCCCCTACCGTACAAAAATTCTGGCTACGCTACTGGCGAGGGGTAACATCGAATCGATGTTGTTTTATCGTCCGTAGAACAACTAGAATGTCTACAGTTTGCAAATGAAAAACTTATACCGCAGTGTCTACTACGGTTTCCGACCCTTGGACGGTGACCCAATTTCGATGCACGTACGAGCTGTAGGCGTAGGAATTGGGTCGCATGACTTAGGGCGCTTGACATAACGTTTTGAACATCGTGATCGCGGCAATGTGAAATTTGCGTGTCGATTTCGATTATTAGCTTTTCCGTGCAGTCAACGCTAACGTGCTCGCCGTACGGTAACTTTGATCGTTATCGTTTCTGACACGATCCTCGAAAAGATTTCAGCAACCAAATCGGGTCGATAGAAAACGTCCAGAACCGTCATACACGCATAGTGTTGAAAAACCAAATATCAACATCATTCTGTATTCCAAAAAACGCATTACGAAATGCATGTCGCAGGATATTGGATGCAGGTGCGGATACAAGGGGGGAACTATGGGGGATCCTTAGGTATTAGGTAGAATCATATTGGACGTAGGTACTTATAATATTTAAAGTTAGACGTAAGAATGACTTCGTACAAATCGACAACCCTCCGCTTTTTTAATTTCTAGATCCGCACCTCATCGGATGCGATCATTATTTCTGTCTACGTATTTTGTAATATATCTTTCGCAAGCACTGCAGCCAGGGATTTGGTCGTTTTCCATCTCCTAACGACATCGATAGAAATCCGTTGGACTCTTACGTATTGACGAACTGGAATCGGTTTTAAAAAATCCAGATCACATCGAGAAACAGAAAACGTCTACACTGTGACGTGCGAAGGAGCGCAGAAACAGGGAAAATAAACGATATTTATCGAGCACGTAACAGCACCGATCGTTTGCAGTACATGACGGTTCAACATGTTCTACGAATATTTTTCAGACCGACGATTTCAAAGAAATTTTGAATCGTCTTTTGCCGCTGAGCTACTATCTGGAAACCTCGACGGGGTCGGGTTATCTTGAGTGCAGGGGACGGTAGAAAATGCCAATAACTTTTCCGATAACTGTATTGTAATAACTGTTCTACTAATCCTGCTATTCCACGACTTTCATTATTCCAATAATTTGTATGAAGAAAAAAAAACGAAAAAGGACGAGAGCGTTCTCAAGAGTGTAAACATTTGAAAAGCACAACATTTGTACATGTTACATGCGGTATATACATAAAGTGTAGTTACCGAAACCTGTTAATTTTAATTGGCACCGGACACTCGATTAATGTGATTACTTGTGATTTCTTCACCGAAAATTCTAAGACGATGTCCGTTGCTCACCGCGTATGTGCCCTGCTGGACTTAGCGATAATACCGTTATATTGTTTCGATGAACAATACATTCCCCATTCGGGTGCACTTGAATCTCTTCGAGTGTGATTTCTTACACGTATACATCATATACATATGTTTACACGTTAAACGGAATGTAAGTGTGTTGGGTTTCGTCATCTGAGAATTTGCAGTAGTTATTAGTTTTTCGCCAACTGGGTCCGAGATTTCCGTGCAAGGGCTGTCGCCTGCACCGACCAGCATCTTGTGGAAACGGAATACAATAACGTGACTCGATGGTTTAAACAAGATACGTTTAAACGAACGCTGTAGCGAATATAATAAAGTTACACGTATAATTGTAATGTTACGAGAAGATAATAATAATAACAATAATATTTACTATAATCACTATTGTACTACAAATTATTAATGAGTAAAAATTATATTAAAATAATCAATTAAATAATTATTGAACGGTACCACGTCCGATGGTCACGTATGGTCACATATGATTATGGAACACGCAAGGCAGTACCGCGATGATGGCTATCCAAGATGACGCTCCAAGTGAAGTTTCAAAAATAGCGTGGTCACGCCAGTGCTGTAAGTCGGTAATGTTACTTTGATAAAGTATCATAAAGTAAGTAATTTATCGGCAAAGTAATAAATATAATTTACTTTACCACTTTAAGAGTATATAATTTGTTTACATTTTATAATTTATATATTTTGCATGTTTCGACGGGAAATTTTACTGCAATAGGTCACGCTGACATCGGTCGCGCAATTTCTTACAAACCAGACGACGCAATATACGAATATACGTGATGATAACACGCCAAAATAATAAAAAAAAAACTCGCGTGAGCGATGAAAAACACCGTTGACAACGGGAAAACGGTCACGACGACAACACACACACACACACACACGAGGTGCTGACTTTATAATCGCCGTCGTGTCATCAGTGGGTGGATATGTAAAAGGAAGTGACACTCGTGACCGATGCACAGCCGAACCCGAAAAAAACCCCTAGTACAACAATCGTCGAAATCGGTAACCGTCGTACCGCGGTAACCATGGGCATAATTAGAGTCCACATTTTGAGGTAGCAAAGTTTATTTTTAGAAAGTGAAAAAATAATTTTTCATAGGTTTAATATGATAACTGGCCAACCTATTCTAAACCTTGGTACGACGTGTAGTGTATACACTGTCTAATCGCCTATATTGGACTTATCACAAAATGTAATTATTTCGGATACAATCACAATAATAGAAGGTTTATGTTCGTACAAACTTGAATAATAAACGTCGGATATATTTTTAAAATCTATGAATTTTTTTGGGTTAGTAAAAAGATACCCATGCTACTCCACAACAAACTCTGGGTTTGCAAAGATACATCTCGATAGTCATTAGTGACGCCTATGACGGTAACTCAAAAGATTGAGAACATTCCCGGCCAGCAGCATTATTGGGTTTAGACCGGTTGGGTCGAATACGGGCCCATTTGTACGGTGTTAATAAAACCCGACGTACACCGAAATGATTGTCAACTGTACACGGTTTCGTCTACATTGTGCACTCGTACTTCGTTGCTTCGATTACAATAAAAATTGTCCGGAACTCCTCCGACGTACGGTGATCTCCCAATATCCGGGTTGCCGACACCGATTTCCAGACGATCGGAAATTTAACGATTGTACAAACGAATTGGAAAAATAAATGTAATAAAAAAAAAAACACTTATAAAAATGTATGTCTACAATATTAAGTGTATATTCGCCCTCCAAGCAAAGACCATGTTTCACTTAATCGATGTTTTCAATAAGAATAATATCGTTTTGATTCAACGAATTAACTATCGACTGCTTTGCCAGAATTGATTTTTTTCGGAATCAATTTTGAATGTGTACCTACGTCATGATTACACGGTAAAACTTCATCACTCCGTTAAACCTTAACAACCCCGTATGTTCATTCTTACAAATTGCGTACCGATAACTTGAAACAACATAACATGTCCACAAATTGGGAGTTTTCAAAACCATATATTTTTCTGTTCGCCGGTAAACTACGTGTCAGCGAAATGGAAATGTTGTAAAATCAATTGAAATCTGGTATTTTTTTTTTTTTTTCTTGTTTACTCTCGGTGAATTTGACACCAGCTCTGTGGATATCGATACGTGGTAAGCAGCCGAAAAGAGCGAGCGAGTGAGAAACAAATGACATACATTCCGTTCGTGCAGATTGCGTTCTTTGACCGTGAAGTTCTACGGAACAACGCGACCATATACAACGGAAAAACTAATAAATCTATTCACACATACTTATCATAATGCACTCCAAATATACGGAGCGCTAAACTGGCTGCGCACGGATGCCAGTGATTTTTACATAACCCGTTATATTGTGCTCCGCCAACACAAAGGGAAAACGGTATTATTTAAATTCGACCATTTCAATATCAAAGGGTGTTGGCGATGACTGATGAGCATATTATTATTGTATTCTTACGTCGTTTGCGATCCGCATAAGTGCCCGTTCTCCGAACGCACGCGCAGAGATGGATTGTTTTTATTTGATTTCCTTTTATATTATTTTTGTATTGCGTTTTAGTGCGCACTGCGGCGTCACATCAATACACTACAACGACATAATGCGATACCAAATATTCGTTTCCGAGCAGCCGACCCGGGAAAAAATCGTTCATTTTATTAGTAAAATTGAACGGATTTTAGGTTTATAAAATAGATTATTACGCTTTTGTCGAGATAAAACACTTTTGCGGTGCGTGTTATACATGTACCGAACAAATACCGAAATCCGGGCGAAACGTGAAGTTCCCCCATTGACGATTGGCCAAATCCCTAAATCCAGTAAATTGTTATCAAATGTGGTTCATGTACAATTATTAAACAAATTCAATAATATGCTTGAGCGAAATTTTATTTTTGAACATTTAAATAACCTATTAACTCACGCATGGTTGTGTCCTCGTGCCAACAAGCCATTGTGTATAGATTAAAAAATTGTGCTTATTGTACTGCAAATCATGTTTGGGTTGTACAATCATCCGAATGAAAAAAATAGGAAGAAGTGTACACAAATTGAACAGCCGATAGTTTACTAATAATGTAAGTTTTTAAAAATAATAAAACACAAACGTTTCGTACCGAATAAATCTTTACATATGAGTAAAGCGCTAGCAATCATAAAATCAAAATAGCTGTTTATTCAAACACCAGACATAAAAATTTTTATTGTGTACCAACTTCCCAATCGAAACAGTTTATTGTGTTCAATTTGAGTTATAATTATAACACTAAACTGCAGTTTCCAAATATCACAATAATAAAATTGATATTATGACTGCAAAATTTGTTCCTAGGATATGCCTTATATGACGCGATCAATAGATAGCAATTTTTTTTTTTTTTAACGCTGATCACTGGGTCTTTTCACACGGTTTTTTTATTATTTTTATTTTTTATTTTTTATTAAAAGCTTATTATTAGAAACTGTTTTGATATATTAGTTTGGAATGATGAACACCTGAATAGTGCACGGTAATTTTCTGAATAATTAAATTAATAATAATCGATCGTAGTAAAATCATAATAATATTCATTCATATATTCGTGCATCCCAATTACTATACTACGTAATACGATGATTTATTAATTGTTAATGTTATAATTTATTATACTTTGTTTTTACGTTGAGAAATAACATTGATAGAAGGCATCCCTTGTCCGTTACCTGATTCAATGCTGTTTTATGTACGGATATCATCCTGTGTTCGTTTGATGTAAATATTATTATTTTAATAAAAATAAATGAGCGGAGTACATGCACTAACCATCATTTTAATTTTGCATTTTTATGAACAATTAATTTCAGGCATTTAACTCGATTGAAGATTTTTATACTTAACAATATTTTAAAAAAATACATTGTACTTCGTAATTTAGAATATGAAATACAAAAAAAAAAACAAGTTGTTATCTAAAATAAATTGAAATGTAAGAAAATAGTAAAATGCAATTACCACACCGTTATACAAATACAAGTGTGTAACAATAACTTTGAAGTATAATAAAAAAGTAATAAAGTAATAATTTCTAGAAAAATAAGTGTTATCCATTCAAAAATAGCACTCTGTATATAAATATAATAACTTCTAATATCTGAGTTTTCATGAGTTAATATGATAGATCTTATTCCCATCAAAAATAACAGTGTAATAACACTTGATGGACTTAATCGTGAACGGTTAGAGTTGCTAGAAACTTTGAGTACAATTTTAGTACTAGTTTACTGTTACATAATATAAGTTTTCAAATGTATAAGTTTTCTTACACATACGTATCACGGATGAGCTATAACTATAGATGTAACACGTAAAACCATTTAACTTTTTCTAAGAAAACTTAAAACCTTGTTGGTGATAAAAAAAAAGCTAATGAGGGTTTAAAGAACCGTGAACAATTGTCTTGTTTAAGATCAATTATAGAGATGCACGAGAGAGTTTGAAAATAAATACTTAGGTAATTCGATTTCAGACAATAAAATGCTGTATCCTTTACCAATGAAACAACTATAAGAAACTAAAATACACAATTTTACAGCATATGTGTGCCTGCGCACGAATTTGTAGATGGAATGATGTACATTTAATGGTTAACTATTTTTTTTTTTTATTTCGTTTTACCTTTTTATTTCTTATCTTCGGATATCATAAATATTTTTAAATTATATACATATATAAAATTCTTTAGGTTAGGAATCGAATTTTCCTTTCAATAATATAGTTTTTTTTATTGATCTAAAAATACATCGACAACTTGGCCAGTAGTAAATGTATATTTGTGTTAATCATGTTTTTTTTTTTAAATAATGTTATACAAATCAAATTTTTTAAGAAATTAAATTATGTTCCTCATAACTGGTGGGTTTAGTCCTAGAGCTTGAACGACTTTGAACAAATATGTCAAGTTCTAGGACCAAACCCAAAATACAAAGAACATAATTTAATTTCTTGACAAATCTAAACTGTATAACTTAATTTATAAAAAAAATAAAAATACATAATTATTTCAAATGTATATACACTAATATATCATTTTAAATGTTAATATGTTGATAATGAAATCAAAGAAATTTCAAATTATACAATAAATACATTTATTTTTATGAAAATCTAATGTTAAAAGATATTTTATTATAAAGATATTTATATTTATTTGTAAAAGGTAACAATAACCATAACGAAAGAAAAAAATATAATGTTTACAGCTTACACGTACGGAACGAAAGTTTGAAATATTTTATATTATATATCGGTAATAATTTCTAGAAACAAATGGAAAAGAGGATCACGTACAAAATACGTAAGTTATAATAGTAGCTTTTGAAAATCGATTTTCCGAGCCAAATGTGAATTATCCCTTTTTAAATTCGCTTTTTGGGGAATTCTCTTATACGCACATTAATAGCAATATTCACATACATAGACACTTACACACACCTACGTGAACACAAATACACATACATCTATAAATATATATACACGTGCAATACGTATTTGACGTTAGAAAATTGGTATTTTTGTTAAAAATGACGTTAAGATACACAGAAGGAACGTAAAACATCGTTTTCGTCCACCGATATTTATTATTATGACACAATTCATGTCGTCGGATAGTATAATACAGAAACAAAACAAGTACTATAAGTAAAATCAAATGAATCATTTTTACTATTATAGTATACTATACCCGTCAATATAATAATATATGTTCAAATGACATTATAACGTTGGTCGTCTCGAGAACGCGACCGCTGTCGAATTCATTCAAGCTAACGATATTCGACCGGGATTAAAAGCTGCATTAATGTATAGTGCACATATTACATATATATCATGTTGATCGAAATGTATGTTACGAGAATAATGTGACGAAAGGATTAAGGACTCGATTCATTGTACACCAAAACAAATACATTTTATTTCATGACATTTTCTCTACACTGCTCAGGATATCATTATCATATTGGCTCGGAACTCGTTTGTACCGCTTGCGTTATTCGTTCAGATTATCGTAAAGGTTTTTTTTCTTTTTCTTTTAAATCCATCAATATAATTCGCGTTATTATTACTATAGGGACATCGGAAATGTGGAGTTCGATTTTTCGGTTATCGGAACGCGATTCATTGAATACCACGCTCGTCAACATAATAATAATATTCGCATGCATAACGTAATGTGCGTACTATTATAATATTGCTCGGGCTAAACGTTATGCTTGTTAAATTTTCTTTGACAAATCGTTCTTTAAAATATACTTACGCTAGTCGTCGATTTATTTTTACTTACTGTTTATTTTAATTTTTTTCGACTTCGAAGTTCCGATGAATTATTATCGTACTGCGAGATGGAACGACAAATAAAATAATGAAATCAGTAGTATGTTCAATGCACGTAAGCTGTTAACACAAATAAATTAAAGAAAATTTGTGGGTGCGTTTTTAAAATATTCCAGAAAAGTTTTCCTTGGTTCCGAAAAGAAATATGAAAAACTGTCTTTTCGATAGCTAAAAGTTATTTAAAACATCCCTTTTTAAATCTTATGGAAAACCTTTCAAACATTTACAAAACAGGACATGTAGCACGTAGTAAAGCACAAAACCATGCCAAATAAATGTGTTTCAGATATAGAAAAGAAAAATAAAAAGAAATACGATCAATATGTAGTTTTAGTTTTTTTTTTTTTTTAATTGTTATTTACAATAGTTCAAAATTCCAAGCAAAAATTTAAGTATAACAAATTTGTTAGAATCACTCTAGTTCATTTGTCATAAGTGGGCTATAATTAATAATAAATAGTAGTTAAAGTATACACACAATATTAATTAATATAGGCTTTAAATATAATTTTGTACATGTATATGACTATATAATAATATTGTTATAAATGTAGATATAAATAAATAGTAATTTCAATACTACTTTTACATTTTTTTTTTTTTTTTTTAGGACGTTCAGGTACAAAAATGTGTCTGCATCTAACATTAAGTCGTATGTAATATTATGACTATATACTATTACAGCGGTTAATAACCTTTTGTAGATCACGGACCTTTGATGAATGATTAATAACAATTGCGGTCTCTCTTACCAATTCTTTTTCGAATACATTTTCTTTTAAAAAAAAACTCTTGTTATTAAAACCAAAATTATAATAATTATTTTATATTATAAATTAAATTAATGGACACAATAAAACATACATATTTATAATTATTTTTATTACACTTGATTTTTCAGTTAATTTAAATTTTTAAATTTAATAATTTTAGTTTTCGTTTTTTTTTTTTTTTTAGTATTCATAATATTTAATTTTTATTAACTCAATGCGATGTTTGGTGTTATACTTGTGACACAAGTTTTTGAACATCGTACAAAGATAAAATCTATCTATTATCTAATAAAAAATATATGAAAAAAAAATATAATAATCCGACATTATTGTAAAATGCACTCATGTCACGTATTAACGTATGTTATGTGTAAGGGCTACCGCAAACTCGTGACATGAGTATTGCAGGCCCCTAAAGGTCGTGGACCACAGGTTAAGAATCGCTGTACTATTATAATGTAACATGACATTTTTGCTAATTATAATAATAATATAATTTAATATAATATAATATAATATAATATAATAGTAATAATAATAAAACATATATTTCAAATTAAACGAAATAATAATAATAAAGTATATACCTAAGTACATTTAAAATATGACTTTGTACATATAATCAAGTTTCTTCATATAAATATATGAAGGAACAGTATTTAATAACTTCGCTACAATACGATCAATAAAATCGATGAATATCTGTGAAATCCATTTAAAAGCGTTCATTTAATATGATAATATTCATATCTGCGATTATGATTCGTTTTATTATACAGAATCGCATCGTTTCCATACATTTATACTTTAGGTTTAATTTCTTATTAATACTTTTTTTTTTGCGTAAGCCCGAAGTCAACATAAATATATTAATATTTTTAATTTATTGCACGCACTTACATTTGGTCCAAATTCATATTATAGGTAAAAATAAATTATTTATATTATTAAAATGTCTAGTGCTTGAAATATTGGAACACTCGTATTCGTTAAAAATTAGGGATTGTTATTACTGGTATTGTATATTAATTTTGTACATTATGTGTTATCAAATTTTTTTTTGTTAAGAGTACATTGAACGTTAATATATTACATAATAATGTTAAAGGTAAATGGTTGTTGTAGTGTGACTTTGTATTCGATTTTCTTTGCAGCAAGTGTGCAAGTAATCATAAGAAATAATACGTTTTATCTATATATAAATAGAATAACGAATCGGATTTATTTTTCTTTATGTATTAATTAATTCATCTATTTTATTTTAGAAATATTGGTTTAAAACAACGAATCGGAGATTACAGAGGAAACTACGCACAGCCGGAAAAAAGTTAATTTGATTTTCATTCTTTAACCTCCTGTTGTTACATTATTTTCCAAAATAAGTATAAATAAATAATTAATATTAAATCATGGTGCCAAACGAATAGTCATTATTGTTTCATTAAATTTGTATTACATTATTTAAAAAGTTATAACGTCGAAATATTGCTACTATAATCTTATTCGTAATGTTACATATTTACAAATATATAATTATATCAAAACCAAAAAAAAAAAAAATATATATGATTATCAAAAACAAACGCAATCATTAATAATTTAAATTTTTAGTCTAATCCCAAAATTAGGAAAAAAAAAAGTTCAACAGTGTTATAGGTTAACAGTTATAATGTTCATACATATTATAATACTCGAAAAATGATCTACTTGCTGGTCTGCATTCAGATATCTACTGTATATTATAGATAACGATCGCGTGTAACAATATTGCTTTTTTCTTTTTTCAAAATCAATTTATTATCTAAGTATTATAAATTATTTTTACAATACATTTTTATTAATTTACTTTCATTGAAGTTTGCTGATATTATTTTCTTTTATGAAACATTTTACAATACATTTTTTTTTTACAAAATTACTTCAAAAAAATTAATGTTTTATTTTTTGCTACTATTACGAACATATACACCTTTAAAAAACAATAAAATAATTGATTAATTATTTTATTTAAACTTACCGCCGGGACCCCTTCGACCTATATTTTTTTCCCCGTTCACATTAATTTGTGTAAACAAACTGTAAATTGACCACCCGACACACCGTATAAACCATACTAAATAAATATTATTTAAACTATGCCTTGTTACGTGAAGTAGATAACATAAGTGAAACAATACTATGGTCGTCATATAAATTGATAATGCACAACAAGATAAATCTGTGGCTAGAAGAACGTTTTTTGTTTATAAAATATTGAATATTCTGGGTAATGTGAATATTTTCAACTAAGTATAACCGTCGACTATAATAGCCGAATAAACGGAAATATGTTATTATTTAAAATAGGGGAGCGTTTATGATTATAAAATGAACGTTCTTGTGAGATTCAAATAGCGAATCAAAAGTAAAATATCTTTACGTCTTTTTCGCGAGATATATTATACCACACAACGATAAATAATATGTCAACATAATATTGTTTGAAGTATAGAAAAACGGTTCGATGGTAAGTACAAAAACAACAATAATTCATAAAATATAAGTACTCGATTGGAATCGAGCTATGAAAAATATGTTGTGTTATAAAATACTCGTACTTACTGATTATCAAATAACATAGGAAAAAATTGTATAAAAGCAATAAATAAAAAACATGAGAATTGTATTGATATTCATGGTTTTGAATTTATTTTGACCTGTGCCTTTTTAATTCGCGAGTTATTATTTTTAGTCGGAGACGAAGAGAAAATATATTTTATTTTTAAACTGTATTAACTGTGTTAATGTAATGGACATGGATTTAGAAACGCTCAATTTCGAAAATAATACGGTATTATCTTTCATGTAGATGCCTTGGTCGGAACGAGATACGAGATCTAATTAAGTAAAAAAGTTAGCAAAACTGTAGTATTAGTGAAAATTGTTATTTAACAGGTACGAGAGTATACGTTTGGGTGTATTATGAGAAGTTGTGTTGAAATTATGTACCGTTAAAAATCGATTATTAACAACGTACACGACAAGTGCGTTGTTCGTATTGTTTAATATTGTTTACTGGATAAATATTTAGAACACTATATTATTCACATATGAATACATTGTACAATGTACAACTGTACTGTGTTGGTATGAAACACGTACGGTTATAGCGAAGATTTCGTCCGGTCTCGTTTACAAAAGTGCGATATTCGTGACGTGTGTGTGTGTGTTCGATTAAACACTCACCGGGACGGGGTTCGAACATAGGCGCAACTAGGGGGGTGCAATAGGGTTTTCAGCACCCTTAAAATGTAGCACTCCTGTTTTTAGATCTATATGATCCATAGCGATTACACGGTTAAATACTGTTTAATTTTGTTTTCAGCGAGTTCTGCACTCCCGATATTTGGGCTGTAGTAACGCCCATCGAAGACGCGTGAACAGTTCAGCGGTGTAAGGGTATGCAAGCAGAGATGAGTGGGTCGACCACGCGTACGTTGAACGGCTCGAGCGCAACTGTCGTCCCTTGCGGGCAACTGCAAAGAACGGGCGGACGCGTCAGCGCCGAGACAGTTCAACCCTCGTAACGGGGCCAGTACCGGTAGTACCCGCCCGCCGTCGGGTACGACACGGATCGTTTCTAATGGGCCCTACTGCGAACGCGTTCGTTCGCCGACAGAATCGAAATGAAAATCTCGAAAACCGGTCGCGCGAAAACGTGCGAAGACGATTCTTCGGGAGGAAACGCGCACGTGCACCGACCGACGGACGTGACGACAGGTTCGAAAGCAAACGCGAGTCGGGCGAACGGTCGATGGCACTGGGGAGGCGGCGGCGGGGGATGGGGGCGCTAGTCGGGCCTAGGGCCTGGGTCCGGGTGGTGGCGCGGCGGATCATAAGCTGCTGCCGAACTGGCTGGAACGTCGCCGGTCGCAGTGGTTCAGGTACGTCTCCGAGTAGACGCTGCGCGTGCGGTCGTCGTACCGGAGCGACGGCCGCCGCGCGTCCAGCGCCTCCAGGTCGGACGGCGGGCTCCGGCACAGGTTGCAGAACGCGCACTGCAGCGTGTTCTTGAACGCCTCCCGGAAGTCCCGGTTGAAGTACGCGTAGATCAACGGGTTGAGCGTCGAGTTGAAGTAACCGATCCAGAAGAACACGGCCACCACGGACGGCGATATGTTGCACGGCTCGCCGCACAGCGTCGTGATCACGTACCTGCGGGCACAACAAGCACACGCGCGGTTTCGGTGAAATCGAATTATGAAAATCAAAAAAAAAAAAAAAAAAAAAAAATCAAATCAAGTCAATTATATATGTATACATAAATGTACCGGCGGCGAACGCTGGGGGGGGGGGTTTGGGGTAACCACCTCCCCGAAATATCAGGAACAAAAAATGTATTATCTGACCTACAAATGTATTACTAATAAATTAAAAAAAAAAATTATTAGTTGCTTAAATGTTTCCCGTGGTTCGTAAATTGAAGTATACAATACAATTATTTATGAATATTTTTAATTTTTTCAAAAATTCCCCCGAATTTTTTTTTCTGCTTTCGCCCCTGAAATTTACATAAAATGAATTATTTCGTGTTTTCTTAAACATTTTTTTTTTTACAGTTAACAGGTGATCAGAACTGGAACCAAAATCAACTGGTTTCGAGAACCTTAACCGGAAACTATGTTTCAAAAATAAAATATGAAAAACCTTTATCTTAGTTATAAAACGGTTAATTTCGGTCGGTAGTAATATCTTGTTAGTCGCTTCGGAAAAAATTAAAGTCAATTTATAATTGTTTTTATTCTCGTGTGTTGTAAGTTGTAATTTGTAATACAAAAATATACACATATATGTATAGTTTATATATAGAAATTAATTAATCAATGCATAGTCTGAAGTATTATTATATATGTAATGTACGACCGATTTTGAAATAAAAATTCATCATCAGGTATAAAAAAATTTAATGATATCGATGCTCTATTATTATATAAATAAATATATTATTTTTTTCGACTTCGGCCATTAAGTCACATCCCATATATTAATACGTACTAACTGACCATTAAAAAAATAAAAAAAATATGATTACAGGTGTATGTTTATAATAAAGTATACAATAACTTTTTTAATTTATTTAATTTAAAAAAATGTATACGAGTTAGGGAATAAGAGCATCAAACAAACGTAAAAAAAATGATGACAAATGGATTTTATTATTGTTCTTTTTTTTTAAGTTTATAAATTACAATAATTATATCGTCTATTAAGCACAATTAATAATAATATTGATTCCAATTAGTAGTTTTAGTAAATGTTTTAGATTTTAAGGATAATGTAAGATTTTTTTTTTGTTAATGTGCTTTTTATTATTGAATACTGTCAATTGATAAAAACGCTACAATATATCCGTACAATATACAACAATTAAAATTTAACTTTTGTAGATATATTTTATTTTTTAGTTTTAATAATAGTGTATTAATTTGTTACTATATTCAAGCACTCGTAGCTTAGTAAAATATCAAAAAAGAAGGTGGTTGAAACATCAACATATTCAAAAAAATTAAGTTGTTAAAATGGCTCCGATCTTCAAGTTATGCCAAAAGTTTTTTTTTTTAAATTGCTTAGCAAAACATAAAAATGTAATAAAAATATGAACATTTTTAGTCATTGTCCATGCGAGTCAGATATGAAAGAAATAATTTGATTATCCACATTATTATCTAAGGTTGCACATATTCACAGGATATTGTATTTCATGAGACAAAATACATGAACGTCAAAAATGTCGACTCGATTCAAGCGTTTTCAAATTTCATGGAAGACCGATATGAGATCGAATTGCTTTTAAAAAATTTTATTAACCGTGTTGATAATAACGTTACAACTAAGTCATCGTCGATATAACGATACAATTTCACGAACCCCTTTTTAAGCGGTAGGTATATGTTTTAGTTTACACGGGTAATGAACAGATATCGAGAACATTACCACTGTTTTCGGTTAGTTTTAATGATATTACTGGTGGAAAAATATATGCTATCCATTCTGATTTCTAAATCTTTGACTTGCGACTAGCTTTAAAATACAGCCACCATAAATTGTGTACCATCAATTCATCGTAAGGAATTGACTAGGAGACAATTGACCGCAAACAATTGCTCACAAGTCAATTTATCGCAATTACAATTTACCGCACGATAATTAATCGCAGAAGCGAACATTAACAGATTCAAAATCGAATAATATATAGGGGGCAACGAGTCTCTTAAAAAAAATTTACCGAGATAGAGCAGCTAAAATAAAAAAAATATGTACCAATTATAACATTGATAGTATTGAATATTTTGCAGTAGATTTGTTTACGATCAATTGACGTATATCCGCCATAAACAATACAATTTCTTTTGCAATTCAGTCTCACATTTATTTTTATTTAAAGTTTTTCAATTAAACATATTATTGAACTATAAAGTAAACACTTGAACAAAACAATCACGTGGTATAGTTGTTGGCAGTAGATTTTAGGGGTATTTTAGAGTAAAATCGTACGATTGCTAAAGGGCAAAAAGTTTTTTTATGCACTAAAGGTTTTTTTCTTTTTTGTTAATATGTGGTAAAGATTTCATGCATCGTTTGATTCATACATTTGAATTAAATACTTTCGCCGGCGGCACAAAATAAACTTGCTTACATTCAAAAATCGCATTATTCCTCACCACATTTTCACACCAATTTCAAGTATAATCAGGTAGACTACAGTCCAAAATCGTCAGGAAAAATGTAGAAACTATACCACCTACATGGTTTTTCTTATGGAGCAAACAGAAGCACAAGTGAACAAGTAATGTAGAGTTTTACATTTAGTTAGGCTAGTATTTTCTAAAAAAAAATAGACAAGTGTTGGTATGAAAATAATTGATTTATCAGTTACATGATGTGATTGGCTTAAGTGTGAAAGAGCATCTTAAACATACACATATTATTATGTATTATTATTTATAACG
The DNA here is from genome assembly GCF_003268045.1 of Sipha flava. Lineage (NCBI taxonomy): Eukaryota > Metazoa > Arthropoda > Insecta > Hemiptera > Aphididae > Sipha > Sipha flava. Next base: position 741,280 of record NW_020273617.1, on the reverse strand, counting down.
ATGCGTTAAACGGTTCGTCGTCGTTGCTTGGTAACGTTCTGATTTGATAAAGAGTGTACTCTTTAATAAAAACATTTTATTAACCTTAAATTTCTTTATACGTTCATTTTATCGTTTTGCGAAGTAATCAATGGCTTGGAAATTAACGTTAAAAAATACACACATTGAGTAATAATGAGATTTTTCGGATTACGAAAACATCGTTCGCCATTTCATTTTATTCGCCGCACTGATTAGTCATTCGGGTGAATATATTGTGTAGTAATTATAATATTTAATAATATTATAATATTCAACACTAAATATGTATAACTGGCATATTTTTAAATTTTTTATTTTTAAATGCTGCGTTAATAATATTTTTTAATAATTTTAAAAACCATTTATTCGTACGATGTTTCGAGAATAGACTTATAAGAATAATAAAAAAAATACGAATTCCAATACAGTCTTGTTGAATATTTATGGATTAAATAATATTTCAAAATTCCAAGTGTAAATAGTCATCGATAGGAGGAATATTTTAACTCGCAGCGTTCTAATCCAATGGGCGACCAAGAGTGTAGTTAAAATGAATTTTGAGCTTTCGAAAGTTTTATTAAATTCATGTCGTTAAGTGAAAATGTCTTTGAATATAATACGTGCGCTGTTAATATAAAACGATCCTTCCTGTCCAAAGTTGTCGGGCAATATTCCGTGACAGTGCGCACTAGAACGATATTCGTGAAGATAATACAAGCATTACGTCTAATGTACTAATATAATATACCGGCCGGAACACGGCATGTAATACGAAAAAAATATGTAACAAGACGGCCGACTGGTATATATGTGTATGGTTACACCGTCGACGTTTAAGTTTGAAAATTATTTCGCGCAAGTACTTGGTACAACGTGTTACACACAACAAAATGTTTTTCTGACGTACGGTTAGATTATATATTACACTTCCTACCCATCATAATATGATGTACTTCATTCGTATAAACCGGATGATGTGCTACAATATAACGTTGTTATTAATTTTCATTATTACGGTTTTGTAGAATATCCATCTCTCTCTTTATCTGTTGGACTCTCATTTTTTTTTCCTCGGCTCAGGCACTCATTCGCACGAATGAGAGAGTACGTTTTGGTTAAATTCAATTAGCTCGGTCTCGCCATAGCCGTAGGAGAGGCTAGAAGTGCACGGTCAACACATGAGTAAACCTAAGACGTGCTCATTGATTACACCACGACGTGTACGATCGTGTAAGACGTTTGCACCGTTAATGGAAATTATTGATTCAATGTTTGTGTGTGTGTGTATGTGTGTATGTCTGTGTTTTAAATCACATATCGAAATGAGAGATATACGAGTAAAATATTAAGTAAGCGATTGATATTTTAATATGAGACGCGCAGAAAATCTAAAAAAAATAATATGTTACTGTTAGTGTCAATTAAAATCGATTTTCTAGCAAATACCGATTTCCCGATGTACTTACTTTCGTTAAATACATAACGATCTACTGAATCCACATACCCTCCCCGTCACCGACAGAATACCGAAAAGGTTTTCGCATAAGTTTCACGACGACAACTGCAACCAGTGTTAGGACTAATTAGATAACATTATCTAAAAGTTAATTTAGATGATGTGGTAATTATATTTTATCATTTATCTAGATAAAGCCAGAATATCTTATGCTTACCTTTATGTTGTTTTTTTTTAACTATAGATAAAAGATATCAAATGATGGCAAACTGGTGGTTTATTTTTTTATTATAATTTAATTTCAGGTTTTATTCAAAAATTATTTTATTGTTTTATTTACACATTCTTGTCTATGTTAAGCTAATAATCGTTTTGATATAGAATAGTAATTGAAATTATGTGAACTGTGACAGGGTAATAATAACAATAATTTATTTACAATTAATATTATTTCTATTCGATAACAATCTATGTTCTTCAATCGGCTATTTGAACTATTTTCAATTTTGTATAGTGTTAAGTACTAAAGTATTGTACGCTTATTTTTATTTCTTTATTAAAATTATTTTTTTGAGGGAAAGAAAAAAAGTAATAGATGTAACAATTAGACGCATCGACTCGTTAGATTTACCCGTTCACTTGTATGAAATCAAAAATACCCTATAGAATCATAAGGCATAAATTGATAATAAAAAAAAAAAATAGCTAAGAATCATATTTTCAATGGTATTTTAAAGAATTATCTTTTATCTTAGATGAACCTCCGGTCATTATCCTTAATTTAGACACAATTTTTACTTATCTTTCCTAACTGTCCCGGTCTCCCCGAGTACCAAACCCACATCACTCAGTGACAAAATATGCGCGTTGCGTAAATACTTTACCGGCAAACAATGTTATTAGTTTTGTTACATTTCAAGTCCGGTCCCGATAACGCAGAAGTTTGTTCTCTACCATTCGGACGGTGCACGGGTAGGCACACCCGGTAAGTTCGTTATTGCCGTTAGGGTACTGCTTTTATTCGACTGCGTTTATTAACGATAATCAGATTCGCGACGCGGTCCAACTGCAAACGCGTTACCGAACGTAACGCGAAAACCGTGAACGCGTCGTCATCTGCTGATAGCATTCATTTATCGATGCCAAGGCCGTAGCCGGCGAAATATTTCAGGACAAGTGTTTTGTACGAAGCAGGTCTTATTATAATGGGCAGTACGACCCAAATTGAGTACTAGGAAAAATCAAAAGGGACTCTATGAATATCGACGGCACCTTACAAAAATATAATTTTCCTTATAGAACGATTGAATTTCTACTGAGTATTTCAAATTTGTGTAGTTCATAAATCCAACCTAGTACCTAATAAGTAATAGTTATGTAAGTCTACAATCTTTGCTACTTCTATAACTGATTAATCTATGAAATTTAAATTAAAACAGTGGTATAAGTATAATGGAAAAGATTCGTATTTTTTTTTTTTAATATTTTACCACGCGATGGTCAAAATTCTGAAACATCAATGTACAATTTATTTGGGGAGGGGATAAATATTATAAACCAAATAAATTTAATAAAATAAACTTTTCAGTGTATTTAGGCGGTAGGTAAAAATCCTTTGAATAAGCCCTGGTATAAAGTGTGACTACGTTTTTCGACTAGACAATGTTAACGTTCCGAATGTAGCCTTCGTTTGTAATCAATCGTTCGATTTCGTTCCGGGGAAAAACTTCGGGGGCTGAACCCTAAACCCCTCCCGCCAGCCACGGCCTTGGTTATTTCCGTGGTCGTTGTTACGATCGATTAACGGGGCCCGTTAGATTACGCGCCAAGTATATAAGTTTTATTGCGCCTCCCCGTACCGCGTTTCCGTTATTTGCGGTTGTTCTACGACCCCCCACTATACCCTGATCCGACCCCACACGGCATCGGTTTCGATGAATCTTATTACATTCGCCTGCAGTTCGCTACCGGATATCCCAACGCGGTATGTGCTCGTCGTCTTACCATGGGTTATCGCGTGTTCCGATGTGTTGGGTAACGATTTCATCGTGATCGTGCCGAAGGACGGGTAGGGTGGAAAAATAAATGTTTTTTCGCACACCCGCTCCAGAATTCGGTCGTGACCGGGGGTGCCGAGAGGTGAGCAACGTTTTTTCGAACGTTCCGATTTATCGATTATTATACTTAAGTAATACTAGTAAATATTGCAATATAACAGCGATTATTTCGGTTTGAATGAACACACGCATAATGCCCGGAGTGTAAACGAAAAGTGATCATTTATCAACATTGCTCAAAAAAATAATATTTCCTTTATTCTTTCATGCGAAATATTCGATAATAGGTCGTTTCGAAATATTTATCACACAAGAATATTATTGTTTAATGTTATAATAATGCTTTAATTTGTACGGTTATTGACCTGTTGTTAATATTATAATTGAATGATTAGACACACGATGTACAATAACGAACGGGAAAAACGTGAAAAAAATCATGAGAAGACAGCGACTGGTACAAGACAAAGGGAGCTAAGCAACGTTTTAATGCCAAGTAACACACTGTACACTGCAATATAACCATCCGACATTCAACCATCCGACAATTAGGCCATTCGATTTCACTCGCACTAGTATTCATTTGATAATTTATCAATATTATATTTATAATACATATGTAATTTAAAATGTTAATGCACATATATCGAATTGATATGTGAAATAGTTAATAAAAATCGTTTCTAGTTCCTGTGATCTTTCTGTTTTGGTTACACATCGTAGTGAGTGTTGACTGATTATGATAAATATTGAATACATTTACGCTATAAAACCGGCTCACATATCATTCCATCTTAATCACGCGATAATTATAATAATGTACATGGTACATAGATAAGTATATATAGATATATAGTAGCAAAATAATGGTATACCATGTGATTAACGAGGGTGTTTTCCGAGTCAGCAATAGTCAAGGAATGAGCTGTAGTCGCAGTGCGTAACGCAGCCGCCAACAACAATAAAAGAGTGAAACCCGATTTCTTTGGAGAACAGGCACAATTTCTCGTATTCCCAGCAAACCCCGCACCGTAATCACGTAGATCCCTCGATCCTTTCCAGACCACCTCGTCACGGATAATAATTGTTATGGACACCAGCCAACGCCCGTATATATAGACATCGACATGGGGTTCAATGCACCGGGGCCTCAATGCTGAGATTTCTTTATGACCTCAGATGAAGTTGGTAGCTTTTCTTAAGGGCTCAAAATAGAGTTTTAATATAAAGTTTTTCATAAGACATTGGTTTATTCATATCTACCAATATATCAATATAATATATATATATATATATGTTACCAGCAATATGGATAATCCGGTATTTTGCTAAATGCCTAGGCATTATATAAAATGCCAAAAATCACTCGGCAATATACATTATACGATCTTTGCCTAGGTATTATATTATTATTATTATTATATATTAAAATGCTTAGGCATTTTGCAAAATACCTGAATTATCCATATTGCCGGTAACATATATATATATAATAAAGAAATTAATATGAAAAATATTTATATACATATTTTTATTTTTATTTTTAGTAGAAAACTCTGATTCGAAATTCCACTTGGTTTTTCCAAGATCTAAATCCAACACATCATCTAACTACAGCCACGAAGAACCGTAACACAAGAAAATGCCAGCTTAATGTGAAGTACAATTCAAATCGAGCAATTATTACTCGTATTACCAATGCAAGCGATCATATGTGAAAAAAAAATTAAAAAAATCTTAAAGCTTTGACTTTATTGCCATTATTGGATTTATGTTAGGTAATTCAAAAACGTTTCATATTAACAATTAATTAAATTATAGGACCAAAATGTTTATTAATATATTGCATCTGGATAACATTGACTTTTTATCGATGTCAGTTCAAGTAGATACATGGCTTGGGCAAGAGGATATTATAATAGTAGTGTATATTTATTATATTAATAATTTATGAATCAATGAAATACTAAAAAAATAATTTTAAAATTTAATTATATTTAATCTTAAATAATTGGGTATTTTCAAACTTTCATGACACACAAAAAAGTGTGCGTGCACATGTTGTTTTAGAATTATTATTTCTAACATCAAACGATTTTATTTTCTATTTTTTTTTTTTTTTTAAGATGTCATACGTTTTGACAAACATTTTTTTTCATCTTTGTGTATCTTTAGTCATTAATTATAACAAAAAGCAAATAATAATTGTATCTTGAGACAAGATTTTTTTTCCTAGTGGAAAAAATGTATAAAGGGAAAATCTTCAAATTTGACATTTGTATAAAGAATTAAAATTCCACTAAATTAAAATTTTTATACTTTCAGAAAAAAAAAATCCTGAATATCGAAAATATTGAAAAAATAACTATTTTGTTTTGTCACTTAACCTATTTTGACCTCGTGTGTGTTTGTAATGTTTGAACTACATAATTATGACTATTTTTAATTTCTATATTTGATTACTGATCGCTATATACGAGTATCTAGAGTAAATTATATTAAATTAAATTCCTTTTACTACGTACAATTTAATAATAGTAGTTAAAATCCTTACAATTCATGCTTCAACTAAATTTCGTGTAATATTTAGGTTCAGATGATTGGACGATTAATTTTAATTCATATCAACAAAATATATTTATGTTATGATATTTGAAAAGCATCAATAATTTATCGACAGAAGGTTTTCGTTTGATACATGAACCTAATATGTAATAGACAAACTTATATTTGTGTATTGTCAACTTTTTATCATTATAGTCATTGTTCGTTTTTGTTTTACTCAATAGAAAACTATAATTATTTAATGTTTTGAAGACGGTCATAAATTTGTTTTTTTTTTCAAGAAGATTCCGTTCAAATATTCCTTAAATGTAAAATAATTTTATGATAGAAATCACTCTGAAAGGTTAGAGTTAAAAAACAGAATTGTTATTTGAAATAGATAAGACTTATTACACTGTATTTTTTTTAATGAGCTTTAAAATTAAAAAGTTAAATATTTATAAGAAACCGTATAAATTTTTTATTTTTTACATCAGATAAAAAAATACATTAATAATCAAGAAATTATTCATAAATTATTCAAGTAAGTACATTAATGTCTAATTTTCCTATTTTTTTTTTTCTAATTATTCAACGATCAAGGTGTATATTAGTATGTGGGAGTAAGGACATATATTTGTTTTAAGTTTGACAAAATATCATGAAAATCTATACCGTTATATCTTTGTACCTTTTAAAAATAAAAAAAATATTCTTTCTCATAATTATATAAATGAAAATAACTAAACGAATAAAAGTCCCATCATTTAACTAACATAAAAGTATATACTAACATATTTATATTAAAAATTTAATTTTTAATTAATTTTTTTAATTTAATTTTTTTTTCATACGGCCATACTTGAAGATTGAAATTTATTTTATTTTAATTTATCTAAGTATTAGATTAAACATGATTCACAAAAGTGTAGTAATAATATTGATCGTATAACGGGAAACTGTGAATAATTTAAAAGTGAATTCACAACTCGTTAAAATCAAATGTTTTTAAACCCAAAATAAAATATAAAATCTTACAATGTTTTAACATAATTGTTATATACCGTCAGTTTATATGTACAATAAATAAAATAAATGTATTGTTTCCCTTAAGATGTAATTATAAGATATTATTGGATTATTTATATTTTTTTTTCGTGTTTCTAACATTTCATTATTTTATTATATTATAATGGTAGTTATTGGGACGAATTTATTCTTTTCGACATTATATTTTACGATGCATCTCATTTTATCCTAATGGTATTCAACGTTTAAAATATAAATGAAACAAATATGTCTTATTGCCAAGAGTTTTGCTAAATTGTTATTCGAATTATCACGCAGGATGTCATACTCATCGTTGTCACCCAAATAGTTGTTAGCGAAACAATTGATATCATATAAACAATATACTATAAAATAACTTTATATTATATGAACGGTTTAACTAATAACGATGCATATTTAAACGTATTCATAATATTTCTATATTAATTTTTCTTATTTATGTTGTGTATAAGACATATTTGTATATTAATTCATCCGCGTATAGTGTGGATATTGATTCGTACACTTTTTTATTAGTTGATCCCATCCATTTATTTTTTAATCAAAAGTTATTAAAAGAAATGAACCATACGAAAATACGAATAGATCGTTGAGGAACCACTATACCACTAAGTTTTGTTTTATTTAAATAATGCGGTTTTTTAGTTCAATTGGCTAATATTTAAAAATGTTAATATAAAATCTTGAAAACTCAAAAATAGTAAGATAAATACTTTTTTTTAAACCCAGTGCGTCTAGTGAAATCCATCTGGAAAATAAAATAAAAAAATTTCCGTAGCCTAACATAGTATAAAAAAAATAATGATCATTGTGAGTTTAAAATAACTGTATTTACCTATGGATTAAACCTTGGGTTTCATGGATAAATTTAAATATTTTAAAAATAACATTTGAGAAAGTCTTAAACAGTTGTTATAATGAGAAGCAAAAGTCTCGCTTTTGTTACAGTTGACAGACTAATTCAGGGAAACCCTTGACATTTCTTTTGTAAAACAAAATGTTTTAGATGTTTCAATAATAATAATAAATAAAAAAATACAAGATAAAATAAAAACAATAACAATTATTAAAATCGTTTAGAGGACACATCGCAAAAGTCTGTAACACCATATCGAGAACAACATGACAAGACACGTCAAACCAAAATATACACTTTCTTATTATTGTTCGTTATTTTTTTTTTATTTTTACTATTTTTACTACCAAGAATAAAGCAATGAAAATTGTGAAGTTTAATACATACGCAAGAAAATATTATAATATCCTCTCGTTTTAGATGCAGTGGGTACAATATAATACCATTATAATCGTTTAGACACAACATATGGTGGTACTGCAGTGGGTAAAATTAAATATGTATAAAGTAACTATTAAGTTTAACTATTCCGATTTGTTAATATCAAAAACTAATTTAAATTGTTAAAATTGTTAATTAAAATTAAATCAAGACACGATTTGTATATTGTTCTTTATTCATGTTAATCTCAAAATGAACTTTTAACTAAAATGGACCCCGAATCAAATTTCACACAACTTAATTATAGAAATTTGCGGTAAACGTAGCAAATCTAACTCCTCGTCTAATCTTAACAATGCAGAAGATACGATTACTCCTTATATAAAACTATTTCATTAGATTTTATAATGTTTCATAGAAGGTAACTGTTTACCATTTCATATTTAATTTATCGAATCTCATTAAATTATCCATTGTATAACACGATCTGTTCGGATATGTTTTGCGTGATAGATTTTTTGGTGTCTTAAAATAATTTTTTGTTTTTGAATGATTAATTTACTAGAAAAGTTGTCTGCCTCCAGTTAATTATAATATACACCCACGTGTACATTTTGCATTGTAAGTTAAGATATATACGTTACTAGACTTAATCTGAATAATTATAATTATATTGCTCCGAAAAACAACGATGTGTTATTATTTATTTATCTCGTACACAGTTAATTAATTCAACGTGAATCTTGAGTTAAATTGTCTTAGAAATATGAAATAAAATATAAAATACAAAACAGTAATAAAGTGTATATTCGACAATGAATAAAAAAAAAAAAAATCCAGTTTGTAAAAAAAGATGGATTTTTTTACATATTCTCTTGAATTCATCGGGAAGATATATATATAAAAAAAAATATGCGTATGCTTAAAAGCGTTTCAAACGTACATTTCGTACATAATCGAATGGACAAATAATAAATACGAGAACAGAGTAAACCGTTGAAGATTCAATGGTCTTTGTGGAAGAATTGTTTTGTTTTCATTTTGTATACGTAATATAAATGTTAACGGACAAAAAAATTGGAGCTATATTGCTCATAATCAAAGTGCTAGGAAAAAAAAAAGAAAAAAAATGCAAATATGGAACAAATAAAATAAATATTTCAACATAATGAATTACATTTACTTTATTATAATACAGGTATAAAATTGTACACAGGATAGTAAGAATTTCTGCTTATTTGCGATTCAGAATTGAAATATACATCATAATATTATAAATATTAATAAATCTATTTAAAATCCGTATTTGCCAAATGTCTAGATTACTTAACAAAAATCCTGTTTTAAAATTAAATATTAAAATAAAAAACATAAAAAATAAAAACGTAAAATAATAAAACACCATTCTGTAAGTTAACATTTATAGTATATTATTTATCGTTGAAAAACTAATTTCATTATAACATATGATAACATAAATATTTTTATGAGAGAAATCTACTCTTTGACTTTAAAATATAAAAGTAATGTAATTCATCTTTTGACTAGAATCAACAAATTTAATGAAAATTGCATATTTCTTTAATAAGAAAACATTCATCCAAATAGTTTTTTAATTATTAGACAACCGATAATTAACCGAAATATTAAACGTTAATACAATAGTATTTTGGAATAAAAGAATAATTACAAAAATTATATACATATTTACATATAACAATAATAACTGAGTACCAGTTGGTCTTCTTACGTATAATATATGATATACCATTTGCATTTTTTTTAACATTGGAATATAGAATTTTTTATTATTATTTTGAACTAATGATATAAATGCTACAAATAATAAAAACAAAATAAAGTTATAATTAATTTTTTCAGATTAGTGTATTCTATAGATAACAAAATAATTTTCTTTGAGATCGCATCTTTATTAAAATGTCGGATAACCCGAAAAGAAAAACATGTTCATGAATATTCATAATTGGATTTTAACTGTACTAGCCAAAATTATACATTTGTGGAACTGAGGAAATTTTAAAACAAAAGTATAAATAAAATGTATTTACATATAAAAAGAAGCAAATTGTGCTCAATCAAAATATAAATTAATAATTCAAATAACTAAAAACCTTACTTAGTAGTTTTTAATGTCGCATTCATAAATATTTTGCAAAACATAATTATTTTGTTAGAGTAAACGTTCCTGAATTTTAATTTTATTTCGTTTAATATAGACATTTTCATCGCTCGGAATTGTCTTTAATATCGTTGACAGACAAAGGGTCGTCAAATAAAATCGTCGTTAAACGATAAAGAGTGGGTGGATAAAACCTAATAATGTTCATGATACTATATTATATTACTTGTGAATCATAACGATAACAATAACAGTATAACGATATAACAACAGTGATATGGAAAAGAAAAGATAAGTTGTATACCTGATGATGATATACGGGTCAGTGGGCAAGGTATCGGAGGTTTCGAACAGTTATAGCGAATGGCTTGTTATTTTATTATTTTAAGGGCTTTATTGGAAAACCACAAACGGTATGTTAATAACAACGGTTTGTATAACAGTACCTATATTATTTGGCTAACAGGAGATTCATCACACCGGGAAGGAGGAAGAAGGAAAGTGGTTAACGGTTAAATGCACGAAAAGCTGAGCATGAAAAACTCTCCCAAGGAATAATGTTTCGGGCTAAGATTCATCGCTGAAAATGTTCAAAGTTTTTATGGGCACATAAGAATAACCCGGAGAAAATCGATGGCAACCAGACCAAAATGTTGGTCGTGAGTTGTTCGGACTGTATTATACGAACGGTATCAGGCATACTAGACAGGTGCTTACTAGGAGCCTTACTTTTTTACGTCAATACAAATACACATGTTCACGGATATCGTGAACACGCGAATGTAACAAAACACATCACGTACAATCAATATACGTGAATTTATTAGTATCTAATATTAATCATTTTAATCGTACATTATTTACTTTTTGTATCATAATAAAAAAAATATGAGTCTTACAATAACAAATCGGTATTTCATATATAATGCACATATATATATTACATCGCATCATAATATTTGAAATTTACAAATTCACCGGTGTACGTTAGAATGTAATTTTTATTTGTTTTTTATTTTTATTTTGAATGATTAACGTCCGTTGGGCATAGAGTACAGTAATAAGTGACGATTACACGTGAACGATGTTATGAATTCACGTGAAATAACGAGCAACTGGTACTTACCACAGGAAGAAAGGCAACCAACAAACGATGAACGTGCCCATAATGATGCCCAATGTCCTGGCTGCCTTGTGCTCCCTCTTCATCTTGATGATATTCCTGTTGTCCCGGGATGGCGTCGAATGGTGATCGTTGGGCGCCAGCGTGGTCCTGGACGACGAACCGTTGGCCGCGCCGTTCGACCGCAGCTGGTTCTCCGCCATCTCCCGGTTGTAGTTTATCTGATGACCGCAACTAATCCTCGCATGGATCTGCTTCTCCTGCCGGTTCGCCTCTTTGAATATCGCGTGGTACGTGAACAGCATAATCGTGCACGGTATCCAAAACGATATCGAAGAGGACACGATCACGTACACCTTATTTACCTGGAACGGCAAGCGATAATGGTTTTCAATTTCGATAGTTACCATTTGAACGGGGTAGAGGGGACTAAGGCCCAAGGCCGTGTGCAGTAGCACTGTTCGTGTTGTTGCGCACCGCTTTTTCTCAGCTTTTATAAACTTTTATTCGGTCAATAGAGAATAATAAAGAAGACATTTACAGTGAAAAATTTCTTAAAAAACAATCTTCGGATTGATAAACAAAAAAAAAAAAACTCGGTCGATTTTAAAAAATCAGCACGTGTTCACTTAAAATCCTTTACGTCAACACTGAATGTAAAACCGACTATAAATGTTTTGGTCGCAGCAAGTTTTTGGATAGCTGTAGCGTCCCGACGTCCGAATGAAATATTTTGGTGCGTGGAATCAGATATGTAGAAGTAAAACACGCGAATTTTAGGCATTGGGGGACGCTGTGAGATTCGTAAACGATCATCAGTACACAATGGGCAGTCGTAATGTTCCGAAGTCGGTAAAAATAATATGACAGTGATTATGCCGCAAGATTACTCTACGGTCGATTGGAAACCACGACGGTTTTTGAAACGAATCTTTTCGATTTTTTGTTTTTTTTTTTTTTTTTCATTTTTTTGGCGAAAAATATTAGAGTTCGTCATTATTGATCATTACACAGCGACAGAAGAACGATTTATAATGAGTTCCGTTCGAAAACATCGGCAAACAACGATTGTAACCGGAATATTCCTGAATATTCAAATATTTATAAGTATTTTAAGTCAAAGTCATTACTCTTATTTAACTTTGAGCGCAGATCAAATACTGCAGCAGCTCAGTGGTTATCTGATGTAAATATAACGTTCAACGAAATTTTGATAAGCCGGAACCACAAACAATAATATTAATTATGCAAAATTTAATTTTATACGTTATACGCTTAAAAAATATTATATTGCGCATATTTTAAAATAGTTATTAAGAGTATTCGTTTTTTTTCGCACGATTATTCGCTAAAACATGTTTGACGATTCAGATATTTTAATTAAATAGACCAGTGCTTCTCGATATCGTCCCCCGATGGGCGGTGAAGGAGAACCAAGTGACGGTGAGCTCGTTTCGGGCGATAGGAAAGCGGTGAACTTTTTTTCATTCAATGCAACATACCAAGATTTATCTGTAATTGTTTTCCTTTTATTGATTTCTAAAATAAGTTCATGATTATGAAATATAAACTACATATATCAGAGGCAGTGCGTTATTATCTAACAACAAAAAAAAGAAATTGGCTAGACATCGTCAAAAAAGGAGACTTACAGCTTCATCTAAAAAATTTTGAACCAAACATAAAAAAAATTGGCTTTGAATGCATTTCACTAATCGATACATTTCAAAACAATTAAATTATATTTAAACATACATTTTACATTTTATTTTTATTATATTTACATTTATATCTATATTATTTATTATTCAATTATAAATATTTCATTTATTATATTTTAGTTTTTATTTTAATGAAGTGAAGGATGGGGGTGTTGAAAAAAAATTTTGCTTCTTAGGGAGGCGGTAGTTTGAAAAAGGTTGAGAAGCACTGAAATATACCAAAAAATCATAGGCATCAAACACTAATGTTTTCAACGTTAAGTTTTACTTTAGCCATTAATATTTTTTCGTTTTTATATCAAACCACGTGAAAAAAAAAAAAAGAAAAATAAAAGAAGAAAAATACTGAAATTGCTAGGAATTCAAAACGGCACAAAGCTATTTCACGAGACATTGTCTCTCGTGCATTTATTCCAGCGCAGTTCTATATATAATTAAACAAGCCTTTTGTCTGTTTTGTTTTCAGTTTTACTAATAACACTGTATGCGCGTGGATATCAGATCTGAACATTATGGCGCGTTCATTTTATTTATGACAGTATGGCATTTTATATTTATCAAATGTATAACACATGGTTTTATACGCACACACATCAAGTTTTCCGTTCCTATAGAGGGGTTAGGTATGTACATCAGATTATGAAACTTCAGTTTCTTCTAATTTCCGAGGGGATTCTTTATGTAATAATACAGTGAAATGAGATTATCATAACTTATTGAAATACACATTTTCGAGCTTTTGAAATTATTAATCATGACGAAATAAAATAAACAATAATACGTTGAGAAATGAATATCGACCTTAATAGTAATTTAAAATAATTATTTAGTGACGTATTTTATTACCATGATAAAATAATACAGTATCGATATGTTCGTAAATTTGATTCACTTAAATGTTACAATTTTTTTTTCTAAATCTATGCCATTATTTTGCATGTTATTTGCAAATATTTGCAAGTAAATTTTTTAGAATTTACAAGTTCAAACTTTCACCAAGGAACCAAATTAAATAGTTAAACAAAATTCACATAGCCCACACATTTTGATCTAGAACTTTGAAATCAGTACCAAATGAATGCATTTGATTATTAAGAATTCTCAAGTCAATTTATAGAATTTGCAAATCATTCAGTTGGTCAATAACTTTTGAAATTGTGATCTTTGACCTGAAAGTGTGAATTTGGTATCAACAAAAGTTAATGAATATAGTAAATATTTTCCCCCACTCTTTCTGATATTCAACAAATACTAGAGCAAAAGTATCTATTTAAAAAAAAAACATCTTAATTTATAACTGTTGATCGGTATTTCAACTATGGTACATTATAATAGTTATTAATATGTAAGGTACATTTTTTTTTAACATTTCTATTTATAAAAAAAAACTGAATGTCTATACAATGTAATTACTACTTTAGTGTCGAATGGCGATCTTTTATTGAAGCTTTATTATCAATTTATCAATTATATTTTAAATGATATTTTTTTTTTATATATACTCGTAATACTGCTAAACTATTCAATCGTTCTTGGCGTATTGTGATTCTTAAGTATGTTTTAAATCACCATAGATCTGAGAACATTTATTAAATGCAGTATTTGTTAGAATGGTTAAACAAATCTTAAATATATTTGAATAACATGGAAATATTTTCTAAATATCTATAGATTTACTATAATTTATCTTTTTTTATAATTGAATATCGTTGGAGATTTATAAATATTCTATTCATAATTATAATCTGTCTTGATAAATAATTTGATATTACAGTATAACTCCAATTATCCGAACATCAATCAACCGGACGTCCAATTAACTGGACGATAAAAAAAAAAAAGAACGGCACGTGCCAAGTGTACGTATTTGGGGATTGTAATGAAGAAAATATAAATGAGTGGTTGCTTATGGATACAAATGATCCTGGATATCAAATACTTTCAGATGATGAAATAATTCGTAGTTTATTCGAAAAAGTTAAAACTGAAGGAGACGATTTGACTGAAGGTGAAAATGGACCATTTCATTCTGAAGCTTCTGATGCATTGCATTTGGCGTTTAAATGGTTTGAGAGGCAAGAATATATGTATAACAAGTTTTCTCTAGTAACTGATATATAGAACTGTTATTAATTAGACATCATTCATAGAATCCAACAAACTTTAATAATTTTCTTTGAATTTAGTGTAAATACACTTTATTACTGTATATATAACTAAAAAAAATACATTTATACGAAAATGTTCTTAAATAGTCTGTATTATTTATTTTTTCTATTACCTAATCTGACTAACCGAACAGATATTATTCGTGGTATTTTAGGCTCACTAAAACCATTATTTTCTAAAACAATAGCGGCTTCATCCCATATTTTTTAAAATTATCATCTGTTCTTAATTCTTTTAAACTTCTTGTAGTTTTTAAAACTATTTATCTTACTAATTTTTGTTAATCATTAGTTTTCATTGTTACTCACCTTCAACGTTTCAGGTAAAATAACGCTATACCAACTTCAAAAACTTACAGGAGCAAACCCAATACCTTGTAAATTCTAAAAATAGACTAGCAAATTTGCGCAAATCAATAGCATTCGTTTGGTACTGATTTTATAATTCTAGGTCAAAATGAATGGACAACATGAAGTTAGCCCAATTTTTAATCTTTTGGTTTCACGGTGAAAGTTTGAACATATAAATTCTAAAAATTGACAATCAAATACTAACAAATAACTTGCAAAATAATGGCACACATAAAAAAAAAATACAATGCTTATGTGGGCCAACTTCACGAATGTATTATCATGATTATAATGTATTAATGTAATAATTTAATCTTACTGTTGCCAGGAGGTCGTAGAAAGGAAAACGCTTGTTTTTTTTTTTATAAAACTACGATGTATAAGGTATATTCAATTTGATTTTCTTTATATTTAAATTATTTTATAATTTATATCTTCATACATAGTTCACTTATTTAATTTCTGATCTAAAACGCTATTTTCTGTATAACTGTACTTACATTACAAACTTGAATTGCATTAGAATTGAAACAGCTGAATTCACATATTGCTCATTTCAAACATACATTTCGAGTGCGTTTCATTCAAATTTAAAAAGATGTAACCTGTATTCACACGAGTATAAAGGCAGGTAGAACATTTACATATATTTTGATTTACTTGCTATTGTTTTAATGCACTCGAGTGAAATATATACATCTAATAACGCATTTAATCTACATATTATAGATGCTTATAAATATATTCGAAAATCGTCGTATAAATCAAAGTTACGCGTAAATAAATAGCACCGACTCTACAAGGTCATAAAATATGCAGTTCTGATAGTGAGAAGGAAGTATAAAAAGGTTTAAGGAATCAAACATTATAGTTTTATATAATTTGCCGCCGCATGAAAACATTTTCTGAGCTATCAACTCATTGTTTCTCAAAACTGAATAGTGTTGTATGAACAATTTCCTTGGATCCAAGTGTACAAATCATGATAATATCACGTAAAATATGAACTTTTTTGAAACTATAATTTTAAAAAACTTACGTAAACGAGGCTAAAATATCGAATCGAATCGGATTGAACTTTTCAAACGACTGGAAGTTGCTCACTCGTAATAAGAGTTAAGTTGTAATTATTCAATCTGCGTTTATAAATATAATAAAATGCCAATGTCATCTGCCTCGGTACAACAATATGATTATTATTAAAATCTATTAAATTATAAAGCGTACCGACTGCATAAATGGGTTTGATTAAGTTTTTACTTAGTTATTTGACAACTGCATCTACTGAACTATTATGTATATACGCATATTTTCCTATCCCACGCAACACCACTAATCTAAATATGAACTATGATCTCGTTTTAACCTTATATAAAAGGTTACATTGAAAATATGATTTTAGCCAGTCGGAAAACTTAACGGGTTAACTTTAAAGATTACTCAGACGCGTATATCATTTATATACGATATCGTTTTCCGGGAAATTTTCTCATCGAACGAATTGCCATCAATATGCAAACGAAAATACGTTAATAAATGCATCGTTAAATAGATGAAAATTGTATTTTCTTCAATAATCTTAAACAGTATCTATAAAACGACACTATAAATGATAAGGACGTAAATATTATATGGATTTGGAAGTGGAAGCGGTGGTGGACACTGGGGTTAGGGTTTAAACCATAACATTGCAGAATAAGCGAAAATGTTCAATTTAATTTCGTCCGGATCGCATTAATGATATAGTAGGTTCATGTTAATCCGAACACACGCTAATCCAGAATACGCAGTAATCCAAAGAGGCTTAAGATTTAAAAAAAAAAAAATATTCAAAGCGATGCTTGTACGTAGCGTTACGGATTCGGATACATAAGGAAGGTTGAAAAATAATATAAATGAATAATAATAATAATGAATTAGGAATGGAATAAACTAAAAAAAAAAAATAACTAAAATCGAATCACTGGGAAAATTATCGTTTTTTATGCAAACGTAAGTATAGTAATAGTAATGAATGAAGTTTTAATTTAAAAGCGATTTGAAATATATTTTATGGCATTAACACAGATGTTCCCAGGTCCGATGGAACGGGAAAGAAAACGTTGGTCCCAAAAAAAATGTAAAAAAATACACGGGACTCGCAGTCACCCTGGGCGGGTTGGGGCACGTGCGGGAACACGTGGAAGGGACGAAAAACGAAAAAGAAACGATAACACAACTCACCACCCAGTCGCAGTCATCAGGGTGCGCCGCCCTGTAGGCCAGGTACTCGTCCGTGGTGTACCAGCCGTAGAAAATGGGCACGAACGCTATGACGCCGGGCGCGACCCATGTGACTAGCAGCAGTACCGCGACCAGCCGCTTGGTGACCAGCACCGGGTACTTGAGCGGCTTAACGATCGCATAGTACCGGTCCACGCTGATGCAACACAGGTGCAGTATGGACGCGCTAGAGAAGTACACGTCGCTGGAGTTCCACACGTCGCACATGAAGTACCCAAACATCCATTTGCCGCTGATCAGCTTGCTCGCGTTGAACGTCATGGCCACGATGGCCACCAACATGTCGGCGAACGCCAGTGACACCACGAAGTAGTTGGTAATCACCCGGAGCCGTGGGTGCCGGGCCACCGCCACGATCACCAACAGGTTGCCGCCGATCGACGTCAGTATGATGATGGCCATGATCGACGTTTTCAGGGCCACCGACACGTAGTCCGACCAGTCCATGTCGCCGGTCACCTGCAAGCACGTCACACACACACACACGTACGTGTATGACATTTTAGTAAATTTGTCCGTATCCCTCTGAGGGACAAGGGCCAGGGAAACGGGGGTAAAGGGGTTTCGGACGCTTGCGACCAAGGGCCGAGGGGCAAAACGATAAGAGTCGAACGAATATCTGATGTGTTATTAAAAGTAAATTTGATTGTCATTATTTTTCATTTTTTTTTTTTTTTGTTTTATCAAAAACTAGTTCTACGATCGCGATACATTTTTTTTTTTTTAACTATTTCCCGCTATATCTCGTTGTTTTTTTTTGTTTTGAGTTGTGAAATCTTAAAACCGAAATACCGAATGGTTTCGTAACACTGACCGTTATCGTTTTTCCCCGTGGCCTTTCGAACACTGTCGATCGAAATGAACCATTCAGTTATTTTCGATTACTGTCATTTGGGATTATGGTTTTCAATGTTTTTACGCGAAATCACCGGTGTACAACGCGTAATTCACCGGACAATAAAACGGAATTGCGATCTATCGCGTGTACACCGTTGCTGTCGGTAAACGCGGTAGACGAATATTCGTTTGACTAAACGTCACTCGTTGCGGAAAATCTGGGGTTGCGGTGGTCGATAGATCAATGGATAACCAATCCGATTCCTTGTACTTTACCGGATCCCCGTAACCAAAACGGTTATCACTGCGATCGCGTGGTAACTACGGAAGTACGAGCTCACGAATTTGTGCGTGAATTAAATGCCGTTGTCACCTTCGGAAGATCTTGACCGGATAGGGGTCGAACGTCATAGGGGCAAACACGTGGGTGCGATCGAGGTCAGATCGGGCGGGGGTGGCGTTTCGGGGGAAAGAGTCACTAAACGCCACGGGGTCATTTATACGCGGGTCGAACGCGATCGGGAAGATAAAAGGGACGAGGGTGAAGTTTATAACGTCGCTGCGTTTGTCAGACTTACCGCCCCCGGATCGTGGGTCACGGAAGTCGTGCGTCGGATTCAAAGATTCGGGAGACCAAACCGATAGAGGACCGATGCGCACGAGATCCTCCGGGGTCGCACGTTATCGTTGCGATTGTCATGGTCCTCGAGACGTACGAAAGAAATGGGAATTCAAAGGAGACGTCAAACGGGTTAGTTCCGCACGGTGACGTCAAAAACGCCGTTCTACCATCGGAACGGACGTAAATTTATTTGCGACGCCGAAAACAGCGTAATATTAATATGTAAATACACCGACTTGCATTTATTTCACGGTAATTGAACGATCAGCGACCTAACCTGTCAGCGATTTTAACGACGTTGATTTTGCGTGCATCGCTTTTATAGTTACGAGGATATCGTAATATCGTAAATTGCTTTTTAAAATCATTTAAAAGTTCCAGTTTTACTGTAAAATGTCGTTTTTATGATCTATATTTTTTTTTCTCACATTATAAAATCAGTTTGATAAACGGATTATCATTACCGTCAAATAAACACTTTTCACCTATGTACGTTTAAAGTCCCACGAAAGTAAAAACGAAGTCGATCGGTAATGTTCATACTCGGTATCATAAAACTATCACAAGCATTCCACGGTTTAATGGCCAAAAATAAATTTAAAATACAAAATTATATGAATCCAAAATTATTCTACGAGTGTGGAACTGCGCTCGTAATATTTTAGCTGCGTTGCCTTTTCTTTATTACTTTTCAACGCATTCGTATTGCATATTTGCTCATTATAATAATAATAATAATAATATAATGTGTGCGGAAAGATAATATATTTTGTTTTTCAACTAAAAGCGCAACATTTACATTAAAATATTATAATTGAAAAACTACACTCAATTGTAATGCTGAATAATTTTATACGTTCAAAACGAGACATAAGGCTGTTTCGGACAGTTCTTCGAGTGGTTTTTGAAAAAGTTTGCAACGTATGAGAACACATTTAATGTATTTATGTAATATATGTATACATATTTTTTTCGCTAATGCAAAATGTATAATATTTCTTATTGGTTTTTAATATGCAAAGATCATCTCTGGAAAAAGATCAAAGTAAGAACAAATTTCGAAATTTATTCGTCATCGTGGATATTAAGATGACATCTCAAAAGTTAAAATATATATTTACAGTGATGATACAAGAGTATGGTAAAGTAAAAATAAATGTATATATATATATATATATATATATATATATATATATATATATATACTTAGATAATTTAAAGAACCTAATGGTATTTACTGTACATTTTACTTTTATTTTTTTCACAAAGACAAAATCTGTCTCTCGGAACGGTTTTTATTTATATTTATCCAAAGATATATATCTAAACATGTTATACTTCTTACGAATAAAAACACTCGCGATATAGTCGCCGTCAGTCAACTACTTAACTATTATACAAACGGGAACAACATGTATAATACCGATTT
The DNA here is from genome assembly GCF_003268045.1 of Sipha flava. Lineage (NCBI taxonomy): Eukaryota > Metazoa > Arthropoda > Insecta > Hemiptera > Aphididae > Sipha > Sipha flava. The sequence continues at coordinate 720,220 of NW_020273617.1, read as the reverse complement.
CAATTCATACTGCGAATATATTGTTAACTTAAAATGTCATCACGTAAAGGTAGGACGTCTAACACGTGTGGACACTGTGCTAACTAAATATTATACACGACAATTACAAAATAATTATACCATATACAAGTCGCAGCATATTTTATGTCATATAGGTTAATAAGTGATAACCTTTCACACCCCTTCAAAAGTCACACGTATGGTTGCAATTTGATTACTACAATGGCGATTTCGAAAGCCGTGACCCGACGAGTGTCACTACTCAAAGATCGGGGCGGGGGTGGCGACTGATTGATGATGAGAACCGAATATTGTGAACACCGTTTTTGTAGAGGGTCATCGTCTCGAGTGGTATTCAGCATAGCCGATATAAATAAATTTCCACGGGCAATATCATTGAAATAATGTGTGACCAAAGGAAAAGATTTTTACCGTAAGATAAGTAATTATTGAAATTCGATTGTCATTAAGATATGCTATTAAATAATTTATATGGGACTGTACTTGTATATGTATACAATTATAAATAATATTTTATATAATTTATTAAAATTAATTATGTTTTATTAATTAGGTTATCGTTTATCATTGATTTATTATCACAATATATGATCGATTTATAATAACCACACAGTGATCAATAGCCATAGCAAACCTCTGTGGTATCCAGCGTCTTCTGGTGTCTGCGATGCTCGAAATTTTTCCATTATATTTTTTGAAATACGTAGATTTTTTTCTATTTTTACACACTACGTGTGAATTTAACGATGAAATTATAAAAATAGGATATTTAAATAAAAAATTTTATATGAAGATATTATCGATGAATTTGCCAGTCATCAAGTGAGAAAAACAAATTTTCTAAGTTTAAAATTAACACTATAATAATAACTTATAAGTATAAATTGTTCTTTAAAAATATTAGTAAAATTAAAGGTTAAAAAAAATATCATGACATAAATTTTGAATTGGTTAGAAATGTAACTTTTTCCATGTTTGACAGGGGCGCTAGCCAGTCTTTCTACGCCACTGCATATACATACATACACGTATTTCCACTATCTGCGACCCAGTCAAAAAAAGAACCGTGAACATGGTTTTAAGATAAACTGTCCGTCATGTTCGGTCGATTACTAAGGCAGCTCAAAACATTGTTCGGTGCGGATCACCATCGAGACACGAGCGGTGAGCGTAATGTTCACGAGACGAGAGCTTAACGGGAACGGTTTTTTTGCGGACGATCGCACGGGGCGTCGGGTAAGAAAACATGCCCCGCCGGTGAGAGGGTTGTCGGGCGGCAGGACACCGTACGGTGCGTAATGGGGAGGGTGGTTGTAAACACATACCTGTTGGACCGTGGGGTCGGTGCCGTTGTCCATGGCGGCGCTCAACCGGTACAGCGAGTCGCGGGGATCGAGCGCGACAACGGGCCCGGGCGTGTGGTTGTACGTGGTGATGTCGCCACCGGCACGGTGTTCCATGTTTGCCGGGGCGGCGGTGCGGGCGCGCTGCGATGCGGACGGTACTCGAACGTGGCCGGCCGCTGGTCCACCACCATGCCGGCCTACCGGTAACCGGGCGCGGCGATCACGTGCCGCTGGGCGAGCGCGGTGTGCCGCCGCGCTGGAAAACGCCGTCCGTCGGCATAGCGGTCACCACGTGTCGACGGTCCTGCGGCCGCGGGCGTTCCTCTCCACCGGCCGATCACCGTCGCAATCGTCGTCCTCGTCCTCCGCTACCCGGTGTCCCTCGGTCCCGTCGGCTCAGTGGTTATCGCGTGCCCTGCGACGGCGGAAAAAAACAAAAACCATTATTGAACGCGACTCGAACGCGATACGTGGGGTGGGGGGGGGAAGGTAGTAGACTAACTCGGGGCCGCGCGTGACGGCGAAAAACTTACAAGGAGTCGCACTCGATCCGTTCGCTCAACGTCGACCGTGTAACGTTTCGTTTCGCACGGGGTAACGTTAGGGTCACCACGGGCCCGATTCGAACGGTTAACGTTAAAGTACATTTGAGAGGCTACTCGCTATTGTGTACCACTAGTTTTTATTTTTCAATATCATAAGATAATTGAGTTTTGGCCCTTAATCTACAAGAAAATCATAATACTTCACTACGGCTCATCTCGAACCATTTACACGATTTAATTAAACGAAAACAATATATTTGCTTAAATTAATTATATTTGTATTTTCGAATTTCCACTAGGCTGCACATTTTAGTAAATTCCGTTTAAATGTACAATGGAAGGGAGCAAATTAAACAATCACTTATTTTTAGGCTCTTATAGCGGAACACCGACAACGAAGGAATTATTTTTAATGTAGTTGTATCTTTACTTCCGAAAATAACTTTAAGCTACGCGTTAAAATATATCGTGTGAAAACAATAGTCATTAATATAAATATCCAATGGATTTGAGATTTTTATAAGAAAGTATACCATATGTATATTTAAATACATAACTTGTTATACTCCGAAATTATGTTACCGGAAATTGAGTAACTTCTAGTTTTCAATTAAATCGTATAAGAAAAAAAAAATACATTATAAAAATATACAAATTTAAAATTTAATTAATCATTTAATACGACCAGTTTTGTGCAGTTTATATGATTTATTCAAATTTACGATTTATATATATTGTAAGTACATATTTTAAGTCATCATGGTATAAAGATGAAAATTGAAATTGTCAAACTAAATTAAATTCAATGTATTAAGAGAGGAGTTTAAGGGTTTTTAGGGTTTTAGTGGGGAAATAAACGAAAGTAATAAATTTAATTAGTAGGTCTTATATTACATTCAATATTTAATATGAATTAAAAAAAATGCATGTATATTACATACAAAATATAATAGTTCTATATGGTCTTAGAGAGAAACATTTATTATCTGAAATAAATTATAGAAATCATGCTAAATATTAGGTCACGCTTTTTTAGAATAGTAAATATCTTATGTGGGTTTATAAAATTATGAAATGTTCAAATTTCATATATGAATGTAAATTGTTTGGCGTATTTTATAAAACAACACCTACGTAGTGTTATAATTACATAAGTCTAAATCGAGTTAATTTTTTTGAATGACTTATATTTTCCCGACCATGGAGTACGTCATTAGAAATTCATAATTAAGTTTTTCTTTATTGAATTATGTTATTTATTGATTTTATCTGACTTTAAGATTCGACGATATCGATTCTAAATGTATGTTAAAGACTTGTATCTGGTTACATAAACGTAAATTAAAACTTCATATGACAATATGAATATAAATTCAGTAGTAGTAAACATGAAGTTGCTTAAAAACCAAATAGTTATGTCAATGGAAATTATTGAAGCTTAGTATTAAATATATCAAATCTGCGCATGTTCCACATTTTTTTTGTGTTCAAATAAATGCACAATTGAGTAATAAAAATAATCAGTTATTAAAACAACGTATATCTTTAAATATATACGTCAAGCAAATAATAAAATAAATAAAAGAATAGGGTTGATTTAAATTTGGTTGTTACCGAGAAAATATTATTATACTATAACATGCTATCGATAATTCTTATTATTATTATTATTATTGTTACTTTTATTATTGTTACTACTACTACTACTACTACAACTACTACTATTATATTTGTTTGCGTTCGTTGGTATATAAATGGTGAGTATAAAACTAAGCAAACTGCTGAGAAGTATAAAATAATATATTTTATATGTACTTTATAATATTTTATCGCAACAATAATAGTATACAATTTAACCATCACGTAGATGACAAGCCACTCCCTTCCCTCTACTCCCTGTCTCCTACGGTTGTGTGATTAAGATTATTGTCAGTAATGGTCAATCGCGCTGACACGCGGTCAAATTGTCACGCGATCTATATCACGTCCTAATAAAAACACACGTCCACCCCTATCCCTTACACGGCCCTCGTTCCCGCCGAGACTGTATCGACGGCACCATTCAATTATCGATGTATTACTGTCCGTCGAAAACACATTTCACGTACACGCGCATGTCCCGGGGCGTTTTCGAACAACACCAGAAAGTAATTAGACGTATATTATAATGCAGTATCGTAAGTTTTTGTTTCACCCTGTCCGCTATGTTTAGATAGCAGGGTCCTGTGTAATTCTGTGGTCACGTCATTTTTCGGTTTCATCACGAGTGATTTCACACATCGAAGGATCATCGGTCGTAGTTTGCGACAGATTATCACGTGATAATCTGAAAGGACGTCTGTAAGTCGGTAAGGACGATGTCGAGTGCATGAATATTTCATCTTGCATTAAAATTCCATGACCTTGTGTAGAACAAGTAATACGGATTCTAGTCTTCCGAGATATTTGTCAATCGACCGTTATAATAGTTTACAAGTTTACGTGTTATATTGTCGCGCACACTTAATAGCCGAGTAGGCTGCCCGGATGCATATTAGCATTTGGGGTCAGTCTCGGTTCCGGTTATCATTTTAGCTTTCTGATTGGTCGTTTGATTTTGCCACATTTTTTAAAAACTGTTATTTGGTATTATGTGTTATTTAATATTATCACATTGCAATGCATATTTACTATTTTTTTTTTTTTTTATAAAGTGTGAATATAAATGATCTTTAAAAGGGTTTTTACTTTTTACTTTTGGTAGGTAGCTTTTTAAGTAAAATATTATAAGTCGAAAAATTTCTTAAAATGTTTAAATTAGTGGAATTCGATGATAATTCATTTCGTTCTAATATGTTTTCACACACCAGCTTGTATTAGTATTTTTACCATGAATACTAATCCAGTTACAAATATCTTGTTCGTAAAACATATTAGAACGAAAGGAATTATTATCAAATTCCATTAATTTAAACATTTTAAGATACTTTTTGACTTATAATATTTTATTTAAAAATCTAGCTACAAAAAATAATAAGTAAAAACCCTTTTAAAGAGTGTTTATATTCATACTTTATAATAGTATCATAAATAATAAATAGGCATTGCAATTGGATAATATTAAATAACACATAATACTAAATAACAAGGTAATAGGTAACAGTTTTTAAAAAGCGCGGCAAAACTAAATGACCAATCAGAAAGCTAAAATGATACAATGTACAATATATATGTACAACATACATGTACAACGTCCGACCACAAGTACATCTGGTGTAAGGCAGTGTAGTTATTGATTTTATTCGTTCAAATTAATTAATATATTCACATAGAGACAGGTGATTTTTTAGTTAATATATAAAATAATTAATCGAAATGATAAATATTAAAACAAATTAATAAGATTGAAACCGTGGCAGTTAGAATTAAACTATTCATAGCAGTTAGGATTATTTTAATTACGTTATATTCTGTGTAGAGGATAATTATATTCAAAGGAAGGGGATTGAGTTGGAACGTGAAGCCATCTCGTTTTCATCTGTCGCAGTACTACTAGCTTGAATTACGAATTTTTGCTCTATGGCGTGAAAATATGCGCGTGAACAACAGCACACATTTTTTTCACATGGTTGTACTACAATTACAATGGCGTGGAAAAAACCGTTACACGCGTTCTTTCGTAATCACTGATACTACAAACGAGATGTTGATATAAGATGCTCAGTCTTCGTCCTCAAACGTTTTGTCTTTAAAATTCTTAATAATTAAAATGTTAGTGCATTAAATGTCAACAGTATAAAAAAAAATTGTATTATTACAAATTGTTGTTACCATTTCAGTAACAACAGTCAGTGCCGAGAAAACTTTTTCTTCATTCAGACGTTTGAAGAAATAAATGAGATTTAAAGTAGGTCAAGAACATTTTAATGGATTAACAGTGTTAAATGTAGCAAAATATCCCTAAATTTAGCGCTGCACGACGAAAATTCTCCTTAGTGATTATGGTGCACCTGAAATAGGTCACACTGAGTGTAAAATATAAAACACGTATTTTTCATGTGGGATGTTTTTTGTTTGAAATTGTTTTCATATTATTTAAAATATAAATTGTACTAAGGGGTTATGTCTCGTTACATTCAAGATTGTTTGCAAATCTCAATCAAAAAATAACTACGTATAAAAATGTCAGCTTGAAAACGTATATGACAATGAAAGTTTTTAAAAAATTGGTCGACTAATTTTTATATTACTATATATACAATATTATTATTCTCTTAGTGAAAAACAAATTTCAACCTAAATTAATTGGACTGTATGAGGATCCTTGTGTTAAGTTAAAAAACTTCGTCTATCCTTTCCCTTACTAACCATAAATATATTATTACTATCAGATATATTAATACATCAAAGATCAATGCATTGAAATGCTGCAAAGATGTAATCACAGAATATATAAAATAAGAATGATCATTGATAAGATTTCACTCGGCAACGTAGGAACGTTCAAAAATCATTCGGCTATTGTTGAGTTTCAACGGTGTATATTTTTCATAAATATATGGTTTAATAAACAGTATACATAAAAACAATGCAGTGCATTCAATGTTTTCAAAACAATTGCCACAAAATAAATGTTATCACTTTTAAAGTTATAAGAAACTAGGACTCCATAAATATGGCGACTGAATCTTATTTAAATTTTCAAGTGATCATTCTGATTTCATATATTCTGCATGGAAATAAAACAAACAAACGGTTTAGAGTTCGAATAAAATGTTCTTTAATTATCTATAATAGTTTGCATAATGTATTAAATATTTTTTTTAGTCACGAGATTTGTGCAATCACGAATGAATCGCATTCCCGTTGTACCGTTGTATGCGTGTCTATCACGCCGTGCATAAATTATTACGTTTTTATAAAGTTCACGGTAATACCAACTCGCTTCTGCTGCTGCTTTTGCTGCAGTGTCGCGTAATATATTGATTTCCGATACACCTTTCGTCCGCGACCAACACCACACAGCATATCGTACCATGTACCGGGTATTGTAACATTGTACCCGTTTGTTTTACCACACACATACACACATACACACATACACTGTTTATTTCAGATCTTTTGTCATATCGAGGGGGGTATCGTACATTTTCAAGTGGATACATAAGCTATAGAAATAAAAATATCGTTTCTTAATTTTAATATTAGATAGATACTTACGAGTGCATAAAATTGTGAAAAAAAATTGGTTGATTCTTCTCATAAAAAAAAAAAAAAAATGAATTGACATTAGTAATATTATTAATAATATTCTATGCTGAACTTAAGTCATTTTTATATTATGTACAATTATATTATTGTTATTATATTTATCAAATAAATTAATCTAAACAAATCCGGCACTGTTTTTGACGTGCGTATAAATTAATTACTTAATTCACAGTATCTTCGTCAAGTTCTGTATTAATTTTCATGCAGGATCACAATGCTTTTTATGCCATTTGATTTTTCATTTTGTTCATCGTACTAAAATAACGCTCCACGGTGGTCGTTGAAACTGGAATACATATTAATCATTCAGCCAGTTTTTTCAAATTTGCATGCCCAATATTTGTTTTATAAATATATCGTATTCATTTTTTACGTTTTTTTCTACCAAACTATTTGTAATATACTTAAATTAATTTAGATCTATTCAAATATTGGTTGGTTCAAGACTAGAGATGTATAAACAAATTTTCAATATATCTTCTTCAGTAATTGTGTCACTTATTCATATGATTCGAATAAATCACTTAATTTAATCATTTCCAGTTATTTTTTATTAAAACGTAGTAGCATTGTTCTATCATTGTATCAAAAAAATGTTTTTGCTTCTTTCAGACTTTTTATTTTGTTTTCATTTTCAACCATTTGTCGTGAATTACAAACATATTTTTTAAATGTATTTATACACATGTGAATTGAATTATTCTCCTAATTTGATGAACATTGATCCGAGATTTTTTAAAATGACTAATCAAAGAAGAAATTTAAACGGGTACAAATTACAGTTTAAATTTTTTTTTTTTTTTTTGTAAACCTTTATTTAAATTATAAACTGTACCTTAAACCTTATCTAGAACAACTAAAGTTATTAAAAACCTTGACAGTAATTTCTAACAGAATACCTCCTACTAATGAAGTAATACCTGCTCAGTCAGTGTGTATATGCTCACATGCTAAAATAATCGATCTATAACATTCTTTGACTGCATAATTCTTATAAAATATATGTCCGACATTACTAATGTCATACATTTTTCGGGGGTAATAACCCCACCAATGGTAAAATCCTGCATTAAAAACTGCACATATATAGTATTTTTATAGCAGTCTTACCTCGGGATTTTACGTGTTACACATTATGTGCGTAGAGCACCACGTATATAGATAAAATATAATACTATTCGGTGACGAAAGAGTACTGCCATCTCTACCAATACCTTTGTACACCGGTAATGATCAGATTATAATCGAAGTGACTGAACGAATTGAATATATGTTATACGGTTATCATGTTATTATTATATACGTGGTGTGTGCAATATTCGTACCTTGTGAATCAATGGAGTCCCGCTGCGGCGACAAAATACCATGGTATAATGTATAATATTAAACAGGTAGCCGGATTACGTGACGTGATAATATCAAATGCTGGTCGCGGATGAATAACAGTAATAATTATTGTTGAACGCCCGACAGATTTTTAATGATCGAAAAATTTGAAACATGGATTTAGAGGCGTTATCGTACTGTCGTAATTTATAGCACACCTATTATGTCTATGTATGATTTCGGTATGAAATCATAAAAAAAAAAAAAAATATTATTGTAGATAAATTTCTGTTTAGAAACGATCGACGCGTGACTGGAATTGTATACATTTCCAAATGTGTTTGTACAATTATGGTGAACATGAGAACATAATGTTACAATTGAAAATGCGAATTCGTGGGACGAACGTCAGTAACGAGTAAATATTGAACGACGATCGGATGAGGATAATTCGACTCAACGAAGTTATCGGTCCAGCGACCGTATTTAACATCTGTTATTCCCATACATTTATATTAAGTACCTAACAATACGTTTTACACGCATAATAATATAATATAACCAAAGCTAAAGGACGAAAAATCGGTCACTACGAAGTTTGAGAGTTCCGTATTCTTGTTGATGTGAGCAGTTACGCACATTTCAAATATTATTTCCATCATCGAAACGATACTGTAATTGTATGTTCTCCTTTATAGTATATTTTCGAAATTCGTCGCAGGTGTAAAGTGTAGGTAAGTATTTCCATTCAAACGTTTCGACAAATTGATGCCAATACATAACAATGTTTTAGTGTATAGGATGTCCCAGGATGATTCGAAAAATGCAATAACTTTTGTTCTGTTTATTATATTAATGTTTTTTTTTTCTTTTAATAAATACTTAGGTCCTGCACTAAAAAAATATTGCATCAAAAGATATTTTTTGATTTTAAGAATTCAAATTTGAAAATTTGAAATTTTATTCTACAGTTTGAAAAAAAAATCCAAAATAGCCGTTTTGTAAAGCAAATCTAGCAGAAAAAAAATCTCATAAAGATAGATCCGTCAATTTTATATTATTTTTCTAAATTTTGTGAAAATTTAACAATATTATTATATATCACATAATTAATATAACTCATATTATTATACAATGGCTGATCGACAATTTGATTTATTCCAAGATTTTTGTTACTATATTAGAAATAATAATTAACGAATTATAAATTGATATTTATCATTATAACCTTAAGTAATTAACATAGGTATGTAATGTATGAATATTCAATAAAAAAAAATAACCTAAAACATTTAAAGTTGCTTATTCATAATCGAACTAAATTAAAACATTTTACTGATGTGATTTTTACTTTTAAGTTAATTAGTATTTATAATATTTCTTAAATCACTTGGATCACAAATTTGTTACATTCCACGATTTTTGGTACACTTTTCATTTATTTTTGTGTGAAATCACACAGCTCCAGAGAAAACCTACTTATGCAATATTTCAGAAATGTATTATTATGGTATATCAGTGACAGATATAAGATATGTATCGAGTATCAAATATCGAATATTGTTTATGTATTATTTACAATTACCTAATTTATTATGTTTTAATAATCATAGCTAAATTTAAATAAAAATTGTTATCCATGTAAATCATAAATATTTATAAATGTATTTTTTTAAATTTTCGTAGGTATTAGTATGTATAATAATTTAAGATAGGAATAACTTTTTCACAGATGAAAGTTAGTAATTATAATACTACAGTTAATACAGTTACGTTGTATTTTAAATTAAAATCTTATAATTTATAACAAATTAAGTGTTCACAAAATAAAAAACCAAATTATATTAATAAATTATAGAAAAAGTACACACTGAAATAAGCAAATTCAAAAGTATATTAAATACAATTTTTGTATACATATTCTGACTCTATTTAAATCTTATTATGTCAACGTATTAGTGTATTAGTATTATACATTTAAAGGGTCAGGTTTTTATAGCATTATTTATGTGCTATATCTAATATCATATAATCAATATCAGCCGAACTTTTAGCACCAATTTCATATCGACTACAAGTGGGTAAATTAATTAATTTTCTATTTTGTTTATTATTGAAAATGTGTATTTTTAATTATTAAAAACTGCATGCGATATTGCAAGTGAAACCGTTGTTTAATACCAATGTTTGTAAATTTATTCAAATTAATTTTTAGTTTTCGGCTGAAGATTTATGTAAAACGCAGATACTAATGTTATAAAAACATGTTCGTGATCACTTTGCACGCAACGTGCCAGAGTATGTGTCATCCTCAGTCATCAGATATATTTTTACCATATTCAGCTATTTATTTTTTTTTGATTTTTGGATAATCGTTTAAATTATAAATTTTAATCAATGCAAGTTGTTGAAATAATGTTTAACGGAATGAAACAGAAAAAAAACTATCGCAAACTGTTTCAGACCAATACAGACTGTTGCATGTACACTAAATTAATATGAGCGAGGAAATTAATTAAAAATGTATGATTAATCTAATAAAAGTGTAAATAATGCAAGTATTGTTGCTTCAGCAGGGCTTACTACCAAATTAAATGATTCCAATGTCCGTAAAAATGATCGTACGCGTTTAATTGGTGTTCCGTCATCGATTTCGGTCAACCATCGTAAACCGTAGTCAACGTGTCGGTCCCAGAAACGCATTGCTCCAGTTCCGCGTTATGTTTATTCAACGCGACCGTGACGATTTTCCCGATGACCATGAAAATCATATAACACCGACCATGGCGCCGCGAGAGGGGTGCAAGGGAGTGTACTTGCATTCCTTGGCTTTTAAAAAATAATAATACAATTTAAAATGTAGGACTGAGACTATTATTATCGAATTTTCTAGTAGACAATTTCGTATGTCAAATAATTTGAAAAAAAAAATGTTTAACCCAAATTATTTTAGCGTTATTTATAAATCAGTATATACACTGTACGTGACGCACCTCCCTGATGAAATTCCTATGAACACGACCGTTTTTCAAAAAAATTCCCACAGCCGTACACGTCACGTCACGTGTAGCGTGCAACGACACGATAAACGTTCGAAAGTGTCGTGAAAAACGGTATGTTTTCGAAAACACCGCAGTGTTTCTAATGTGTGCTTGGTATACGCTTGTCGTCTGAACGCGCGGACGTGGGGGTAGGGGGTGTGGATTGAAACGATAAATAAATATAAAAAAAAAAAAATACTCGCGGAACGGACAGCCGACGACTGCTGCGTACGAGTCGGGGTAATATTTTATAACAAAATACCAACAGCGTTTTACATTGAATCGGAACGCGTATTCCGCTGAGGGCGTTTTATATCGTTTTAATTTAACACGCGTAAATTTAACAAATCCGACGGTACTCGATTGAAAATATCGCCCGTGCAGTTCCGCACCGCCAGCTCAGGTCGTTTTAAATTAATACACTTTTTGTTGTTAAAAAGTTAGCTGCACGCGCACGGATATGTTATTTATGATTGTCTAGAACACGCGTTATTAGCGCGACATTATTTTTTTTGTCCGTGCACTCGTTGAGATAATACACGTTTTCTCGTTGTGCACGGAAAAAAAAAACTATGAAAATAAATTTAACTATAATAACATAACTAGAGATGAAAAATTTACGTAAATTTTTTTTTTTGGTAATTTACAGAGAAAAATTTACGTAATTTTACGTAAATTCTGTAAATTTGGTAAATTTTGATAATTTTTGTATGTCGCCATAGGAACACTCTTAGGAACTTCTCACTTCCACTTTTCCACGAACTTATAATTATTGTAATGCTTATTTTTATTATTTACTGGATAGTGTGATGTTCATGGTATTTTAATTTCTTGCGGCTTCATTTTAACTTTTTTAATATTTAATGACACAAATTAAATAAAAAGTAAACTATTAAACAAATTAATGTAAAATCAATAAGTTTTAAATAATAAAAATTGATAATAGTTTCTACAGCCATGAATTAAGTGATACTGTCATAGTCCATAGGCCGCGATGTGCCGATGTCAATAAAATCAAATTTATTAATAGCACGGCTGTAAATAAATATTATGTCTACAACCGTACAATTAATAGCGATAATAATTGCTGGTATGATAATATGTAATGTAAATGTAATAGTGTAGTACACTATCAGTAGTTGTGAGCATGTTGAACGTTTGACGTTTTAAGTTATATTATATCAACTATTCCATTATATTAATATATTAAGAATATTCATCTCGTTAAGACGTATAATTTAAGGTGTTACATGCTTATATTTTTGGTAAAATATTATTTATCCGTTAAAAATAATTGGTAAATTTACGCGGTAAAAATTTACCGAGCTTACATCCTTAAACATAACACATCCGGTTCACTAGAATGTATAATGAAATCGAAAACCACTCGTATTTTCAAATCAAAAAATATCGGTTTCGATGTATAATAGTCAAATAAAATGTTAAATTGTGTACGCATTCAAAAACGAAATTTATAGTACTATATCGTATATGTGTTCAAAAATTTAATTCAGCCGAAGTAATTTTTCCGAATGTTACAAATAAATAACAACAATTTAGAATTTATTTATTCCAAACGGGTTGAATATGAACTCTATGGGTTTCAATGATATTCGTGATTTACACGGAGCATCTTAAAAACGTCCGGGAATTGCTCCTAAGTATTCCGTCTCCGTTGGTCTGATATTTTAGCTTCGGTAGCAGGGGTTCATAGGGGTACGAAAGATAATATTTTTATATCGGTATATTTTACCGTCTCGTAAATCTAATAATATCCTGCGATCACTTTCTTCGTGCGAATACCAATAATGAGAATAATCAGCTTGACATGATGGCTTATATATAATGTGCAGTAATATATTTTATGTAAACATATATATATATATATTATAATTAAAGTGTTGAATTCGGTTATTCCATGAAATAACTTGGTATTTCATGACACCTTATCTTAATGTATGAAATTAAACTTGAATAGTATACTCTAATTGTTCTGTATAACTTTGGTTTGATTTTCTTTGAATTATAGAATATATATAAATTTAAACTATGAATGATTTATGAATTAACATAATGAATTAAGTATAGTAACATTATTTATTGGTACATGCAAGGCTATTGTGACATTTAGAGTCGCTTAATATTTCTTTTTTCTGCAAACACATCGCTCTGTATCACATTTTTTGGTACTAGTATACTTAATAAAAAACAAAAAAAAACGGTAAACAGTTACCGGCGACTACGCAGTTTCCTCAGATCAGTTATTACAGAATTTAATACTGTAATTTGGAACAAGTAAAACAACGATGTTGTACATGTTTTATACAATTCATCAAATTAAGTGAGCCTCGGAAATGTATAAAATTACTAAACTATAAATAATATACATCACCCACACATTTTATTTATTTCATAAACTAACCGATTCAACACTTGTATTATAATATATATGTATTATAATCGCACCAAAGTGTAATCGTCAAATTTTCGATGTCGTGACTATTGGAATGCGCGAATAGTGCGGTTAAAATTTATTTGGATGTGGGAAATAATAATTCAAGTACATTGCATTCAGATGAGTTTTCCGGGGTTCGTTTTGGTACCACTAGATTTTCTTTTAATACGTATTTCACGAATCAGACGACGACGTATCAGTTGTAACTGAGAAGAGTTTATTTGTATTCTATATGATACATATTCGCTAGTAACATAAGAATACAATAGAATTCTGCGTGTTTTTGTACGTGGGATCAAATTTTTTTTTGACGCACGTTATGAAAGTTTTGTTGTACGACTTAAATGTAGCAGAAAATATTATTTTTTATTTATTTTTATTTTTGATAAAGAGGACACTAATAAAAAACTTTTATAAGTTAATGGTGTTTAACGCATCGGTACATTTAGAAATCACAATAACGCTGTATTATAGAATATCACGTTGTATGCAAGTTAAACGTTTTGTCGACAATGTTTTTTCCCCTCCTTGGACGTCGTACACCATGTCAAATATGACTGAAAATATATTTGAAGTATACTAATATTCGTATACAAGCTTTGATGTCAAATAAATTTTATTTTTACGTTCGATATTGGTATTCTAAAAAAAATAATGTAATGAGTACAATGAAAGATACAATTTAACAGCAAATAAATCTAAAAAAAATAAAACTGTTCGAAATAATCATAAAAATTGGAGTTTGTTGTTCTTACATAAATCTCATTATATAATATATATATATCGTGTAACTTTGTTGACAAAATGATGAATCGTACATTTCGTATATAAAGAATCCGTGATCATGTCAAACCGATATAAATTTATTTTATCCGTTTAAAACTAATCGTTTCTTTTACTTTTAATCCTAGTTTCATTTTATTTCTTTTTGGTTAAGTTCTAAAACTTTGAACAAGTATGGTGTTATTGTGCAGCATCTTCCTTTTATATAAGTTTCTGTCAGTTACGAAAATCATGTAAGAAAAAACTACAGCGTGTAGCCCACGTATTGGAATAATAGGTTTCGGATTGTATTTTTATTCGAAACTTTGTCCATATCATGACCAATAAGAATTGTATAAGACTTTAATATAACCTAATTTACGTTTTATTACGATGATATATATTTTTATACGAACATTAGCTGGCAAATTAAAATTAAAGTGGAGAAATATTTCATTTAGTGAGGTTAAAATTCGTGGTGCAAACCATAAGTTTTTAGTTTCCACCAGTGCTTAAAAATACGTTGACAATGACTCATGGCCTGCTGTAGGAAAATATTGTTAATTGAGATGACCTCAACCGTCAGATTTTGAAATGACTAGCAAGACGAAAAATTTAATGAATATAAATATATATACTAGTCCGAAACAGATTACATGTCATTTAGACGGAAAAAACGACACAGTTTCGAATATTCATGTTCGCTCTCTCTTGTTAGTGTTTAGTTAAAAAGAGCCAGTAGTTATTTAATTTAATAATAAAATTAGACGTATAAAAAAAAAAAAAATGTCATAAGATTAACGACACAACCAACGTATTTTTTAATATTCATGGACCAATATATGCTCCTTTAAAAATTGATATTTTAAATTATTAAAATACTGCAGATTTACATTGCTAACTCAATTCAAAATTTGACATACTGTATAGTTGGATCGGATAAAATTCCATACTTTTCATTTAAATATTTACTGATCAATCAAAGTTTAAAATTGTAATATCATATCATCGATTGTATGCTATTTATCTGGTCCTACATCGATAAATACACAGAAACAATTTTTTTAAGAAGAGCTTTGATCACAATTATAAAATATATTATTATTTATTATTTAATATTACAATTATTATAAGTTTTATTTTAATCATTTTTTTTTTTTTTTTAATTATCGTATTCAAAGCCATTTCTTAACATTAAAGTGAAAAATAGAAACAATATATTTTTAAGCATTCGGCAATAGTGTATAAAATTACATTTAACGCGGCCATTAGATTTACGATAAAGAAGTGAATTGTTTTATTAAAATGTAAAAAGACAAAAACCTGAATGAATAGGAGCAATTGTTCACAACGGTAGTTAGAAAAATGCCACTTGATTTTTTTAATTATATAAGGCGATTCAAAAGTCTTCATCCGATTTTAAAAGTGTATATTTATTTTGAAAATAAAGAAATAAAGATGGAATGAAGTCAATAATATTCATAAAATAATCAAGTTATATTTAGTTTAGTTACAACTTACAAATGTTCAATATGACCTATGAAGGCCACCCAGCATACATCTACATGGTATTCAAATTCCTCTCAAACGTTGCTGATAATATCTTGTGTCACAGCATTTACAGCATCTTTAATCTTGGTTTTGAGCTTTTCCAAGTATGTAGGTAATGAAGGTACATAAACGTTATTCTTTATATAGCCCTATAAAAATAAATCACACTCTGTGAGGTCTGGGGAACATGGTGACCAGAGATGAATCACCAATTCATGGCCTCTTTTACGCCCAATCCACCGTTGAGGGAGTTGGCCGTTCAGATACCGGTGAACTTCTAACTTTCAGTGCAGTTTACTAAAAATAAACTTGACTATCTTATCTTTCCGTTGGTATATATTGGTCGTTAACCTGCAATCAATGATTGCTGAGCTATATCGGTTCGTAATCGGATGAAGAATTGCCCTTGATATTGGTATAATTTTAATAATTTCAAGAAACGTTTTTATATTTATACTTCACGAGAAGAAAATGAAAAATGGAACTTGAAAACAATCAAAGAAAATAAAAATTTAATAAAACGACTTTCTCTTCTAAACGCGTAATGTCCTCAATTTCTTAATTCGTTTCGGAATTTATTTTTTACGTCCTACGAAACGATTTTCAAGGAATTACAACACGACGGTATATATTTTATTTTTTTTAAATTCTTCCATCATGTATATTACGTAGTGTATACTAAAAAACATATATACTAAAAGTCTACCGACGTTCATATGTGTGTATTGGTTTACTTTTTCTTTTATGTTTTAAACGCGTTTTTCAGTTCCGTGAAATGATGTGGCTCGTTAAATCTAACAAAGTAACGTAGTGGAAAAGCGTCATGTTCAATGGACCAATAGGACGGTGTACTACTATATTACATGCGAAACGCGCGCGCAGTCTAGAAAGCTATTTGACGGGGGTTGTTCCGTTGAAACGTGAAAACGTAATGGAAACACTAAATCCAAAAGTACCCGCGGCCCCGCGACTGTTTCGTATTAAATCGTACGGTTTAATTTCGCAGCCGAAATCATTATCGGTTTTTTTTTTATGTTGTGTTATGGACGAGGATTGAAAAAATCCTCGAAAAGGATTGACGCTTCTGCCATACAATACACCGGTGTTTAGCGATGAAGTGTGCAAGTACGGACGGACCACGGAAAAAGGTTGTGTAACATGTTACACTTATTGGAAATAATAGACTGCGATGATATGAAATCGGGTGGCAGAAACATAATTGCATCAATTTATCAAACGATTTTTTTTTTTTTTTGATATTTTGAACTGAAATTTGAACATTTTAAAGTATATTTTACAGTTTGAAAAAAAATCCAAAACAGCCATTTTTTAAATCGGATTTTTAGAAAAAGTATAGTTTATTTGAAATATGATTTGTTTCTTCCTGTTTATAAGTATGAAAGTCTACTAGTAATGGGAAACTTGTCGATAACTAGTTGTCATTTCTTATACTTTGAATTTATTCAATAAATGATAAAAAAGAATTTCTAATTTAATTTCTGGTAGGACATAATGTAAACATTATTTACCAAGCTGGATGTAAAGTTGTCTTCAAATTTCACTGTACACTATTTGAATGTCACATTTATAAATTGCTTTAGTAGGTTTTCTCTGGAGCTTTGTGTTTCCACACAAGAATAAAGGACGAGTGTAACAAAAAACATAAAATATAAAAACATTTTTATCCAAGTGTCCAATTTAGTTCGATTATGAATTAGCAAAATTAAAATTTTTAAGTTTATCTGGTTATGCCAAATATTTGTACATTAAATACCTATGTTAATTATTTGGGGTTATAACGATAAATATAAATCTATAATTAATGATAGTACACTCAGAAAAATATCTTTCAATGTTTTAATGAAATGGAATCATTATTTTGAAGTTCAACGATTTACCTAGAATTAATACTGAATTATATTAAATTAATAAAATTTTCTTTAAAATAAATACATATTCAATACATTAATATCCATAATTTAAAGATGACTAAATCAAATTAACGAAAAAAAAATGTTTGAAATAATGAAGTCTATAGATTCGTTTCAAGCATACATCCTACTTAAATGTAAAAAAAATATAATTAATTTAAAGAATAGTTTGATAGGTTTGAATACCTCTAAGGCCCTATGTTTTAATGATAATAAAACATTATTTCTAATAAATGTTTTATTCTAGATTAATACTAAATTTATGTAAAATAATGATTTTTTCTTTCAACCAATAACCAAATATATCTTTAGTTTAATTAAATGAGTATTTATTTGTAAGCACTAGATTTGTCTTAAAATCAATACAATTACGTCTATGATATAATTATACTATGCCATCAATTGATTCAACACTCAAAGTTTACTTTAGAATTTATGGGTAGGATTTTCTCGATCTATTATTAACAATATTAACTAACAATTATTTTGATAACGGCGATCCGTATATTGGCGACGGCCGCGGCGGAAATTGAACATTACAATCGAACCAATTAACTCTCTGCTATTATTATTAGTTATTTGTAAAAGTGTTAACTGCCCGTTGCAGTCTTACTTCGTGTTTCGTGTATACATGCTCTTTTTATTGTTTCAACATGGAAGAAATTATTTTGAATGCTCCCGTGATCATCGAAGATATTGAATTTCCTGATCAATCCGACTTACTCAATTTATTAATTAAATTGAAAGGAGATTGTTTCTTCAACGCATTTATTGGTAAAGACCCACATTTTTTTATTTGTATTTACACGGTTTGTACTTGTAAATACATTGTAAAAGAGATTTACAATACGTTATATAACTATTATTTGTAAGTATTTATACTACTTAGTGTGCATTTTATAAATATATAATTCTAAATTTCAAACACTATATAATCTATATTTTAGAATATGGAATAACATCTGAAAGCCTTAAATACACAAACGAAAAACACTTAAATGAAATTTGTCCAAAAAATTTGTATGGACAAAGAATTATATTTGAGAATCATTTGAAAAAGTGGCAGTCAAACTTTGTTGGTGTAAGTTAATCAAAATAGAAGTTTTTAACTGGTATATGGGATATCTTAAAAGGGCAACTAATCTTTCTTTTGCAGAAACAGTCTACTGTTAATGCAAGTAATGCATTAGATTATTCATCAGATTCAGAGATTTTTGAATACTCTACTACAAGTTCCAGTAGCAGTAGTCCAATTTCTTTTAAAAATCAAGTAATTAATTCATAATACTTAAACTTATTAAATGAATACATATTTATTGATTTATTAAAATGTTAAACTAATTTTTAACTTTAGTTGTTTACTATTTTTTTCAAAATGTTTACTATATAACATTATACCATCATTTAAAATAGGTATTATGTGTCAATTAGTATATAGATAGTATAAGTATAACTTAAAATATATTTATGATGACGATACACCCGCAGGTGGTGTCTCCGTCTTAAAAAACGTGCAACATGGAAAATGAACTTGATCAATTCATGGTACATTTAAAGTATGTTCATTATCATCATCGAGTTTTTATCGCTGTGGTATATCGCATTGTTCACAAACTTTTTCGGCTTATCGTACATTTTCTAAACATATGAAATGTGAAATGTAAAATAAAATAAATTCTAATCATAATCAATATAATTTTGTAAGTTATATTGTCTCAAATGTTGATACTGGTCTGTATGTTTTGAAAAGTAATACATATTTAATGGGTCCTCCAATTAATTTATATCATCTAAATAATAAAGACACTGTAATACGGGTCAAACATTACTTTACATAGAATATTTATTAAAATACATATAATTTGATTTATGTTATAACTTATAGTATAAGTTATACATACAACAGTATTTTTTATATAAACTTATGTACATTTTTATTTAACTGATGTTTAATCTAATCCTAAATTATAAAGAACCTATGTATTATTATTTCATTTATTAATATTGTATTGTAATGTATTGTATCTAATTATGTTTATTTTTTAATTTTTTGATAAACATACAGCTTTGATCTATTTCAATATATCATTTTGATAACACTGTATATATATTTTTATTATTTAAAACATTATATACTATATTTTTCTTCTTCATAAATTGTATTAGGTAATCATATGTACTTTCAAACTATAAAAAAGATTCTACTTATAGTAAAATGATAAAGTGTAATTTATATCAATTGTATAATTTTTTATTATAATTTTCAAAGAAATCATACTTTTTATGAAAAAAAAAAAATTTGTTTTAAAACCAAGAATTGTTTTAAAATAAGGATAAATAGCATAAAAGCAATGCTTACAGTTCATTATTTGTTTATATATAAATCAAATTAATTTAATCCCAATATTCTTTAAAAATAAGAAATTATAACATACAATCAATGCAAGAGTTTCCTTTTTTTAAATTTGTTGAGAAATCAATTTAAAGACATTTTTCTTTAAATTAAATACTGTATGACTTTTTTTTATCTTTAAATTAATGCACATAATTTTCATTAATTTAATCTCTGAGTAATTAAATTTATGGATTACAGAATTATAATTAATGAAATAAAACATTGGTTTAATGAAATTTATTTAGCTTTAATATAATATTATATTATGCTATATTTCTATGAATCGATATCATATGCTCCAAATCATACCCGTTTTTCCTTAGTATTATATACCTTTTTCATTGATATTAGTAAATATTTTTCTGAGTGTAAGATAATAACTACAAATGATAACAAAAATCTTGGAATAAATTACATTTCGATCAGCCATTGTATAATAATATGGGTTTTAATAATTATGTGATACACAATAATATTATAAACTTTTTCACAAAATTTTTAAAAAAAAAAACATAAAAAAATAACGCATCTAATTTTGTTATATTTTTCAAAATAGTTATTTTTATTTTTTTTTGAAAAGAAGAATAAAATTTAAAATTTTTAAATTTGAATTATAAAAATCAAAATTATCTTTTAAGGTAATTTTGTTGTAGCCCACGACCTAAATTTATATATAAAAAAAAAATAATAATAACATAGAACTAAAGTTATTGTATCTGTCGAATCATCTTGTGAAACCCTGTATATATTGCATTATACGTATCTTATTTTTTATGGATCGAATCCAAATAATATATCGTACGTCTCAAAGCATGCAACAGAGCAACGAGTGATCACATGTCGAGGACATTCTGACAATATTATTTCACGTTGCGGTACAATCGTAATTCGTGTGCGATCGAAAAAAACTACTGCTAAGAATAGCAAAAAAATAAATAAACACTATTTAAGAAACAGTAAAGTAAAGAGTCCATCAAAGAAATAATCTATTGAACGTGTCCGCAAAATCGTATCAATAAACTACGATGCACGCGCGCAACTTTAACCATCGCCAATTCAACACAAGTACGCGCAAACGTTCGTTCGATTTGTCCAAATTCAGTTTCTGAACGACGTGGAAAAGATCTTTAACGTAAGAGATATACTATGTCATATGTGCGTACATAATATATTTATAATTTCCCGAGACAGGCTGAATTTCCTAGTGAGATACATACAACTGCAGAGGGCAACGACGATTTGCGTTCATTGATATTATTCTCGTTAAATGCATAGCAATAGTACGATTGTTACGGAAACCAATCGTTTCGTCACGGACTTGTATGTAAACCGTTGAACGAAATGAAACGAATGATACACAACACACAGTTATGTATTATATAATATATGAGCATATAGGTAAACTTTTTTTGGGTGATCTAACAGCTTGGATAGTGTTTGGATAAAAGCGCATTCATCTATCGATCTTTATTTTTTTCGTGCAAATACGTTCGTGCTATACAACGGTGTACAACGAAAACGAGAGAACGTTTGTGACGTAAGTGCTTATTGGTTCCAGGAAAAATCAACCGCTGAAGAAACGTTCCCAGGAGCTTAACAAAATTAAGCGCAGGACGAGATATGTAAGACGCGCGTGCATATGAAGTTCACAAAAATATTACCATAGAATCGAATTGTATCATGATAGAATACAAATAATAAAACCCCAAGTACGTAATATTACTAAGTCAATCGTATCCAATTTCGGTAACAACGGATTTTTATATGATTGTTCTGATGAAAATATTTATAAAATAATGAATTTTTTCGTAGACTAAGTATATTGGATTATTTTAAAATCACGCAATAATATATAAATCGGTCTTCTACAGTATACTACTCACGTATAGATAACTGAATAATATCTATTATGCAGTACTAATTTCAGGTGCGAATTTAATATGTACGTTATACACTAAATTAATAATAAAAATAAACAAAATTCGTCATAAATTCGTTTTTCATTGCAAGCAAGCAAATTACTTACCAATTATTAAATAGAGTGGGAAAA
Source organism: Sipha flava (assembly GCF_003268045.1). Taxonomy (NCBI): domain Eukaryota; kingdom Metazoa; phylum Arthropoda; class Insecta; order Hemiptera; family Aphididae; genus Sipha; species Sipha flava. The sequence goes on along the minus strand of NW_020273617.1, from coordinate 697,547 downwards.
AATGCTTTATAATTAACTTTAATACATGTTAACGTAAACCCAGAATATAGTCTTCAAAAATTACACATATTCATAACCAATATTGAATATAAATTTGTACATTTTAATGTTTATAGTAAATAAAATACGGAGAAAGTATATTAATTTAAATAAAAATTATATTTTTATTAAATTTTTTGAGTATCATTTTTTTATTTTTTATTTTTTTTTATTTTTTTTTCTGATTTGTTGATACAAAAAAATTATATTAAACTAGTGCTAACAGCATTTTTTTTTAAATTATTTTGCTTTAGGTAAAACATTAGTGTTAATTCATAATTTATTAATTACAAAATTTAAAGTTATAAATAACCATAACCAATAAATATTTGTACTTGAACAATGGATCTCACAAATATTATATCATCGTGTTTCAAATAATACTGATAATAACTACGAGCAACGCCTTATTGATTCGATACCAGTAGATTTTATCTAATTGAAATAATTATTGTTCCATATACAAGTATTATTTATGATAAAATAAGAAAATAAATACACGTACCAATATGAAATTAAATTTTCTAGAAGTTTATAAAATACAAATACGTATGTTAAATTTATATATACGTTCTATTCATTTTTTAAATATGTGCATACCCATAAACATACATGCCAGTTTAATAATATATGTATGTCCCATGAGGATTTACTAATTTACACATACGGTTGTACATGTACGTCTAAATAATTAGTAAATCCTCACAGGATAAATTTATATGTGTACACGTGGTGGGCCACAGTGTTAACCTGTACAACTATGATGGCACCCATAATATAGCCAACACGGACAAAAAAAACAAAAATAACATGAACCATTTGGTTCATTTATTTACAAACTTCAGTTGATTATTTACCATATTTATTTATGTTTGTGTTGTATGAATAATTTAAAATTTAACTACATGCGTGCAATCTGCAATTCACGTTTGCGTGAAAATTGTTTTTACCTTAATATATACTCGTATATATTATATAAAGAAATTAATTTATCAATTTCGTACTTCAATATTTTCTTAAATAATTTTTAAGTGATTAAGACTGGTTGCACTTCTTAGAATTCAACTTATTGATAAAACTGTTTAATATTAAATGAGTAATTTAATATAATTTAAGGCATACAATATTCTATACGGATAATGATTATCACAAAATATTTTTCTTCGACAGTTAAATCACGAGATATTTTTGTTAGTCTTTAAGTGCTTTGTCGAAAACATATTTTTTAACGAAGTTCTGAATGAAGTATTATATTTTTTAAAGAACACCGGATATTAAATTCTACTGATACTTCAGGTTTTTTATTGACTTATTGGAGTTTATTTTATTTATTTATTTATTTATTTATTATGAAGTACTAATAACGGGTTAAAAATGAATAAGATCACATTCGCGATATGCATATTATAATGAGCTATTTAATATAACATATGAAGTGCGAAGAAAAATTAATCTTAAAATTTAATAAGATCTTTACACCACTATTTTGTTCTTCTATTATAATGCATTTAATTTATCACGAAATAAAATAACTAAGCTTGACGCTAACAATACTAATATGTTAATTAAGACAAATTAAATTTTAACATGAGTTTGTTTTGTTTTAATTTAATACATTTTAATTTCAAAATATTTATTATTTTTTTTTTAAATCTTTAGTAAAGCACCATTTATGTTAATTTTAAAGTAATTAAAAATTCTGAACGAATAATAGATATGCATGATTATATGTATGTTTATACATTTATGTATTTTATCATGTACTACACCACTTGTCAGAATCTACGTTTTACTATTGTACAATTTATACAATGTGAATAAGGGTTAACGTATCTCTTTATCAATATTAAAAAAATATTGTTTTCATTAAACTACACACGTAAGTATTTACTACCTGTAGGTGGTGCAAATTATCGTCGGGTATCGTCGGAGCGTATACTTTTATGCAATAACAAAATACACATATAACATTAGGCTCAAATATTTTCATATGTAGTAGATATAATTATATATAACGATATGACAATACGGCGGTACGGAATTTTTTATTTAACTAATTCACAACACTTCAAGTAAGAGTATTACAATAACATTTAATATTAATTAAAACTTACCTAATATACGATTGTTTGTTTTTTTTCCTTTGTTGATTTTATTCAGAATAGTTTTTAGAACAAAATTTAAAATTAATTGAATAATATAATTAATTATAGTTAAATTTATAGTTAGCAATTAAATTTAAAAAGTTACGGTTCGTGTTTTGTTTTTCTTTTGAATATTTTTTCAAAATAATACTTCTCAATTGACAGTTGAAACAACTACATGATTATTATTCATTCGTTATATATTTATTTTATTATCATTATTTTAAATGCACTTGTAAATAAGTGAATAAGTGCTATGAATATTTTTGTTCGAGATTTATTTCATTAGCTCCTAAAAATATTTAGTAAATAACTAAAAGTGTGTAGTATTGACAGATGGTCGCTAGAACATTTCGAAGAAAATTAAATTACTTTCAATACATTTATCCATTTTAAGTACTTCATTATAAAAATTATAGTTTTATACATATGATCTAGTTAAATTATGTTAACAGTTATTAACATGCATATATTTCTGTTTATAATATATATATAAAAAAAAAAAAATTCTTAATGTAATTATTATTTTTTTTTTTTTGTAATGAAAGTCAAAATATCTTTATTTTATAACGATTTAGTAAAATTTATTCTTTAGCTAACGAGGATTGATAAGTTTGAATCTAAGAAAATAAATAATTTTACAGGATTAATTATATTTACCATTTAAAAATATCAAATAAATTGATAGGTTAAAGGGAGAGGATGTGAAGTATCTACCTCATCTATAGTGTACCAATGATTTATAAACTGATGTATTATTACATATGTATGTAATTTAATCGTGTTCCAATGTATTTTTTATAAATTATATTACAAGTATCTGAAAGGAAAAAATGTGACTAGGTAACAATAAATTATAAATTAATTTGAAACCAAATATTTTATCGAATGATATCGATTTTATTTTATTTGTATACAATATTAAACTACGTAGGGAAATGTGTTTTTAATTTTATTGCGATTTTAGCCAATTAATTTAGTCCGTAGCACACGGTTTGAGCAACACGAGTTTTTATGTATATCACGGTTACCTCGTGAATGAAAATAAATTAAATCTTAATCATGAACGGTGAATTTCGGAAAAAAAAACTGAATTTTTCAAATCGTTCGACACAAGAGCAATACTGTATTCGGGTAGGAGAGAAAAATGTGTTACGGGTACAGAAGATAGAAGAAAAAAATAGTGCACCAGTTATCACTGTATAAAGGCAGGCCGTAGCTGTGCGGCGTATATGTAGGTAGTCCATATTAATGGCGTGTCGTTTATCCAGTCAGAGCGACGAGGAAAAGCCTCTATTTTTCCCGTCCGGCATAAATTATCCCTCTTCCCGACATCCTGTGTACATCTGTTACATTTGTATATATGTATATTACGAGGCGAAGGATCTATACAAAGGATAGGTATAGTAAAAAAATTCTCCAGAAGCTTTGCTGCATTAACAATTCTAATCCGCGGCGATGATTTTCGTTTTGCGTAACCGAGTGACAGGAAAAATGTTAAAAAAAAAATCTTGTAATGCATTGAAGGTGGTTTTTTTTCTGATCGCTAGAGGTGGTAGAGACAAAAAAACAAAAACCAAATATATTTTCTATCGTTAGCTGTGCACTATGACCAATACCGGATGAATGCACAACAAGCCACAAAATAATAACAACAGTTACGATAATAGTACTAGTAATGATAAATTCTTCGCAAATTTAATTGTATAATATTTACAACCTGTACACGTATTTTTCAAACCATTGGTGTTTATACAAAACAAAAAAGTTGAATCGAAATGAATATCGATTTAATCAAACAGTACGGTGTTGTTATATCGATGATTTTTTTTTATCATTATAGCACTACTATTCATTATTATTATGATGTTTGCTACTCCCTCGTTAAATTATTTGCTTATAACTTCTAATAAAACCAGTAAAAACATTTTACTGGAATATTAGCAGTATTTTAGCATGATAAGCAACAAGGGCTTAGGTAAAGTTTATTTATTTGGGAGAATGTGTTATATTTAGGTATTAATTATTTTATTTACTAACAAAGATTTTGACAATAGGGGTGGTTTGAACCCTCAAAACCTCCCCGTATCTACACCATTAATAAACAAGATTATAATATATCTACTGATTGTACACTCATCAAATATTCAATTTATAATTTAAATAAAATATAATAGATGTTCAATCTGTTCCATGCGACTTCCGTATATTCCATGGATTTTTAAACATTTCATAAACACAATGATCTATAATTTGTCGACAATAATTCAACAAATATGAAAAAATGTATAATTATAAAATCAACTGACGTAAACTATAAGGTTGCTAAAATAATTTTGGCCATGGAAGATTAACTTGGATTTTGAATAAAAATTCAACAAAGAAATATATTTTTAGAATTTTAATTAATCCTGTATGAATAGAATAATATTTTTTTTAGTATTGAAACTAACATCAAATTATTGATAAATTATTAAATTAAATAATATAGTATGTATGTGTCCTTTTTATCTCTTGCCGTGAATATAGATGCGTACTTTTACGAACAACCTTTCTTTTATTATGTTTCAGAATTTTAAATAATTTTTAAAAAATATTTTATAATTTCATCACTCCGAAAAACAGATTTATTTTTATTTTTAACGGCATGGACTTTCAAAGTCAAATATTTCAATTTTAATTTTTAAATTCAATTAATTCAAATAAAAAAAATTAAAAAATGTTCTGGGAATGTTCATACAGTTCAAGCAGAGGGTATAAAACAATATTTCATTGTTTACCCAAATTCGAGACTTATAGGAACGGAACCAAGTGGAGTATCTGGGAAATTATTTTATTTTATTGCACGGCCACTACATTATGCAATACATTATATGTAATGTGTTTTATTCGCTATCCGTACAATGTTCATAATGGCTTAACATTACTGCGCTGCTAGAATATTTGAAAATTATTATCAGAAAAATATTTTGAAATGCGAACCGAAAGTGTGAATATGGATTTTATTTTCCTTTTTATAAATTGCTTATTGTGGTTTTGAACGCATTCAAGACCAATATTAATAATGATACGTATTTAAGGAAATAAGTTTACATAAATCAATCCATCAGTTTGAAATTAATTTATTTGGATTTATTCATCACCATAGGTAAGTTCTTTATATCATAGTTACTGAACTGCGTTAAATGCGTTTAAAAATCATCGGTGCAACCGACAACCTATCAATAATACATTATTTTCGATATTTTTCTCAGTCATGATTTTTTTGTGCACATACACACTTGTATATATATATAATTCTCGGTCATCATTATCGCTTTCGGACATTATGTTTCATCTGTCGAAAAGAATATTCCTGTGATTTATGGTGCAAACCTTCAATGTATCTTCTATAAAATATTTTTGTTCACGTTGATTATGTCCACCCTTAAAGAAAATAGTTCATATATTCATCAAGGTACATATTATATCATAGACGCCCATAGAGATTTTTCTAGAGGGGGAATAATGTTAAGATTTGAGGATAATTTCATAATTTTACAAAAGAAGAACCTTTTTTATCAATTTTTCAATTACAAAAATATTTTTGAAAAGCCAGGGGGAGGTAAATGCCCCAGTTTGCCTTTCCCCCGGGCACCTAAGATATACATGGATATATTGCTACCGTAAGCCTAACTCAGTATTTTGAATTAAGTTATTTTACCGATTAGATTATATTTGTACTTAAATAGATAATATATATCTTGCATATCTATAAATACCTATATCACCTATGATGTATATTTTTTATGTTTTTTTTTTTTTTAAACAAAAGATACTCTATGGCTACCTATAATTATTTCAATAGCTTTTATGTTTTTACGAGATATTATATCAAAGTTGAACGAACAACGGTAAAATAACCAATAGGTACTCAGCGGTGAACTAAATTCTATTCAAATATTATTATAACAATATGAATGACAATTATTATCATAATTATTATAACTAAAAGTAAGTATTATTGTTGTAAAGTTAATTAAAAAAAAAAAAAATGGTTTAAAAATAATCGTTGTAGAATCTTTAAAAGTATGTTAAATAGTACAAAAGTGAATAGACCACTTGCATACTATACTTAAATTACAAAAATTATACATGAGTATAAAAAAGCAATATTTTTTAACATAATAAAGTTCTGCTGGTAAACTAATTGATTATATTGCGAGTAGAAAATTTCATGAAAAATAAGTATAATATTAAAATATATGTATATTTTTTAATACCTCACATTTATTATTGACTAATACCATACAGATTTTATGATATACGTATTATTATAGTATTAAATTAATAATATCTTATTATTATTATATTATTAATACACAATTGTAATATTGAAATAATATCACTAGAATAAAAATAGTAGAGTATTTATTTTAAGTTATTGTTGCATTATAATAAAATATATCACCAAATGGATAATTGAATATTTACATTAAAATTGAGTTATAATATCATCTTAATATAAAAAAATAAAAAAAAAACATATTTTATATTGCTGTGTATTAACTACATAATTACATTAAAATACATTTTAAATTTAAATTTAATGTACGTAAAAATCAAAATATATGAAAAAACGCTTTTAGGTGTTTTAAATATTCAGTATTTTTGCAGAAGATTAAAATTTAGATTTGAACTTATAAATATTCACAATAAACTATCTGAACATCCGGCTTCGCCAGATCTTTGATATTCAATTTTTATATAGATAGAAATACCTAGCTTACTGCATTCAATACATAACCAGCGCTTATAATTGGAAAGCTTAGATAAATTTACTTAACATTAAGAAAATATATTGATTTTTTTTATTTATATATAAGTATAAATAAAAAAATATTAAAATCATTTAATGTGATTAAATTTCGTATTGGACAGCTTAATAAGTATTAGTAGTAAATATATACTTAGAAAACACTTTAATAATTTAATTCAGAAGTGAACAGAAAAAAAAAATTATGAAAATCAGAATAGAGGGTAATGTTAATTACTTAACTGTCCATTGAAAATTAACGTTCACATTGTATGTAGGTATGACATCTAATATCCCTTTTATCAATAAATTAATTAAAATAAGGCCAGTCAAGGAATTCAGAAGGAGTACTCGGCATAACAATCGGGAAAAATTTCAAGAAACGTTTAGTTGACAGAAAAGTGGTATACTCAAATAAAATGTTCGCACACCTTATAATACAATTCTAGTTAACCGTTGACATAAATTGTCTGCGTCTAATGACAAGATGTTGTCTGCAGAAAAAAAAAACCGCATGTAAATAGAGTTGATATTTTCTCAGGTAATCCCAGCAAACAAAAACACATTTTTTTTTTTTTTTTATGGTATTTAATGATGTGCGCGTTCAGGATTATAAAATAATAAGAGGTATCACTACGAACGGATAACAATTAACATTAATTATGTAAATAGCTAATTAACTGACAGAAGCAATGCAACTTGAATAATATTAAGTCGAGTTGAATACAATTCAATTAATTTACTATACTATACCTATATATTTTCTGCAGTTCGCTGGATTTGATGAAAAAGTTGTCTGTGTTGTGTTTCCTCCTTTAGTTTTAAATTCTGCATGGCGGTTTAACAATACATGTCTATTAGACAACACTTACTGTACTATTCGTGGTGACTCAATTCTGCATGTTTACGCCATGGAGCAGGAAAGGGGAAATACATCACAAGTTGTAATTCATTTATACACTACTGATGTGCGGATATTGAATAACAGATAATATACGAATTGGACTGGATATAGGAGTAATCCAACCTCATTCTGGTGAGTGTAATTGACATTTTAGTATCATCAGAAAAGCGGTTGGTATATCTAAGTATAATGAACGCTATTCCCTCATCTTATCATTATTATACTATTACGAACCATGCCAATGTCCTTCGTACAGGAATTAACCGCAAAAAATTGAAATATGACTAGCAAGTCGAGTCAGTATAGTTCCCAACATTACCCTGGGCAAACATAATTTTTTTTTGAGTAGCTTCTTTTTATAAATATATAAATTAAATTATTTTATTGTTTTTATTTTTATTTATTTAAATGCTTAACTTGTACTCAGTGTTTAATGGTTTTAATGCTTCTTTTATGAATACTTTCGTAATTGCCAAAGATTTCTGAGTTTTATATTTTTCATTCATTCCCAGGTATATAATTAACTACATTTAAATAAATAAGTGCGTTTGTATCTATTTGTATCACATAATCATGGGGATTATTAAAACAGGGTGTGCGAGTCGAAAAGTACCGAAGAGCTGATTACGTTTCTTTTCTTTACATACGCTATGTACAAAATGCAGTTCAAGACAAACAGCCACGTGGCCGATTAATTAACAATATCAATTTACAAAATCGTGGCTTAGTAGTAGTAGTAATAGTAGTATTACCGACGAATATAGTATCCGAGAGAAGATTGCTTGGCACGTAGGTGAACGTAAATAACAAATCGTCTGATTCGTATTGGATCTTGCTTCATTGCGTGCAGTAGCGTTGGTGTAGAACGAACCCGAAAATATTGTGTAGATTTTCATAATCAATCATAAACATAAACGATTTCGTGAATTTCGTATATATATATATATATATATATATATATATATACGTACGATTCCGCAAGATTTCAAATGCAGCGTTGTCGTGACATACGTTTATAAATGCTTGTTAACACATACAGACGATACAGATATAACGTATGTATAAGCGATTCGATTCATAAAGATATTAGTAATTTTTATTTAATGGTAATAATTATTTAAAAAAAATAAAATAAAAATGTATATTTTATTGCATATGATATAGTTATATATGAAATTTTATTTGTTTATTGAAACAACATATTTTAACCATAGAAATAAAAACTCAAAAACTGTTCAGATACCGATTATAATCACAATACAAATAATAATTAAAAAAAATTAAAAAATTAAATGCATAGGGGTTGTAAAAAAATCGAGACGAATGGAGGTTTAGAACAAGGGTGGCCGACCTCAAATAATTGGAAAAAAGTGAAGGAGAAGAAGAAAAAGAAGAACTCGTTAAAAAATTTAAAAAATAATTAATATTCATATTAAAATAAATAATATCAGTAGTGTTATATACAACGAAAATCTCGTATAAAGATCAGTTGAACCAAGTTCGCGCAAACTAATTACACGTATAAATCAAAAACTTATAACTGAACAGTTCAAAATTATGTACATCATGAGTTTAGGTTAACGATTATGCAACGCTGCATTTGAAATCATGCGGAATTATGTATATAAAAATATAAAATTTACTGAATCGTTTATGTTTATAAATGCTTACGAAGATCTACATGATTCCAAATTTTACGGAATCGTAATGTAGCCAGTGGCGTGATGAGCATTTATAAACCATGATGAACTACATACACTTCAAGTACCTACTTTTCCACTTATTTCTCTAGCCCATTGTCCTTGATGTTTTTTTTCAAAATTTAAGATTAGTAAAGTCTTCTTTTTTACGTTATAATTAAAATCTTATCGTCGTGTAATATATTTGTATCGACAATCATGTATGCCACTGCATTCGTGTTTTGTGTTGGTTATATGTTTAAATTTGGAAATTTGCTACGTGTGTATTCAAACAAAATCTTTACGTATCTAAATCAAACCACACAACCACCCATCCACCTATAACATATTCATCATGACGTCTGTGCGTCATAAAAATCCCTTCACCATACCACGTGATTCCCGTGGATACTGTTCATCAAAGGGATTTGAAACTGTCTTACATGCACGACTCTACAGTACGCGCTCGCGCTAATGATCCGATGACTTTTCGCGTAAGCGGCAAATACTACTATTTTTCCTCTGACGAAATAAATATTTTCTATCGATCTTAATCCTTCGAATGAATCGGCTTAGTGATTATCGTCTTGCAATGCGTCCGGTACGTACACAAGTAAAGAACGTAGAGTCGAGAAAATAGGGGTAGAAGACGAGGAATATGATGAGGTGACAGTATTTTTCGACTCGGTCCTGCCCGCACAGACGTGTTGTGTGAACATAACAATAATGTACGTTAAAACGTCAGAACGCGACGATTAACGAAATCAGTTGAAGTGAAATTGCCGTGTCAATGATCAATGGTAATGTCCTTAGCTCGGTGAACACTCGAAAGAAACTATTCGATCCATATGTCGGTTACAATGAGTCCACCCAATCCAAAGAGAGTCAAAACATTTTGAGTTTTTTAAATTTCCGCATTCGATGCGTATCATATACATCAATCAATAAATTATAAAAAAAGAAAAAAGATTCAAAACGGAAAGAAGTACTTACCCGAAAACGATCGAAATTCCATTGTTAAATAAATCTCGTTATTTTTTCGGGATTTTTATTTATTGATTTTTTGAATGAGCACTAAGAAATTCAGTTTTAGAGTAAATTTTCGATTTTCGATCCATAATGAGGATAGTTGAGTATTTGCTGTCACTCCGACATATGCTAGTCAAAAAATAACCACAACGAAGTTGTGCGACCTACAAAAGCTCCCTTGTTCCCATAAGAGATCGAAAGAAATATATCCAGGCCATTATCAATCGAAATAATAATTTTAGCAAACAAAATAACACGGAAAATAATTAAATTTTGCATAGTAGTGGTTAGTTATATTTTTCGTTCCGTCTGTGTTTACATTATTAATTGTATACGTGTCGCTGAACAGTTAACATATATTTGTGTTTCAGCCCTAGCAGCGTTTTAAAAGAATTATTCGCATCACAGTTCTATAATTCTTGAACTGTGAACGGTGATATTTTTTGTCGTTTTCAAACCCACCCATCGTGATATTATAAAAAAAAACAAACATTAATAAATAAAAAAATAAATAACATACTATTTCATTTCTGAAAATCATACACAATAATACTCATGTATAGAAAACAATACATCAAAAATGTAACAAAGTATAAATGAGTTAAGTTTATGCGTAATAAAGTATGGTGCGTTCGAGCATACAAGAAGAACAGCAGTCCGAATTAATAATATTATATAATTAATAACACGGAAATCACAGAAATGTATACTATTTGCACAAAACTATCAATTCGTTCAACATAATAGAAAAATGAGTTTGTACTTGAGATAATCAATAATATAAAAAAATACCAAAGAATGAAAATCCTGTACATAATTAACAACTGTAATATTTGTAATCAGTACATTATTTTTTTAGATAAGATTATATTGATTATGCTCAGAGTTTAGGAATCTTTTAAACATATGACTATGTACTCAATTTAAAAAAAAAAAAAAGTTTAAGAAATGTTAATAAAAATAGGCGCAAAATGGTGAGAAAACTGTAATTTTAAATAAATTAAACTTTGTAATTAAAATTTCAAAATATTAAAACACAATTTGTGATTTCGATAAACTAAAAACATCGTTTTTATTATTGTTATTATTTTTATCGGGTTTCTGTTTGCTGAGTTTCATATTTAAGCAGATTTTATACTGTATACATACAAACAACTGTGGAGGTGAGCAATAGTTAGAATAAAAAAATGTGAATCGATTAATAATCTCAGCACAGGCTTTTACCCATATAATATACGAATATAAAAACATAATTTTTATCAAGCTAGTAATTTAAAACAAATATTTATATGATTTATATTAATACAAGTGGCAATAATTATGATAAAAATGTTATAATGTTATATCCGTGTTAACAATTTGATGAATTTAACCTTTTCCTTCGTACCATGGAATTCCAGTAAGGTTTTATACATTTTTTTTTTTTTTTGGAATTTTACAAACGAAGCGTAACCCAGCTATAATTCAAAGTACGTTGTGTATGCGTATACGTTTGCTAGGGCTGGTTGATGCATATAATTGAATTAGTAAGATAAATGCGATCTTTTGTTCGTTGCACAAAGGTTACTTGTTACAAGAGTGGGCGAAACGTAATTTGTAAACTAATTTTTAAACTTGCAAAAGCCATTGTTGGTCAGTGGAGAAAAAACTGCATGACGGATGGCGGAGAAAATAAATACGATTTGATTGCATTTGATTGCAACGGTACGACTAAATTAACTTTTGCATAGTTTGAATAATATTCTGACTGACTTGTAGCCAATGATGTATTTGATAAGCTTAACCGTTTCAAGGAAACCGACTTTCTTGGATGTATCAATGAAAACAGTGTAATTATATGCTAATTGATTTCTAATTAATATTTACACTATTAATTATTATTTGCTCGATGCTCATCGATCGATGAACGGCTGCCGTTCAAGACCAGAAAACCAATAAGCCAACTAATGATTGTTCAGTTAAATGCGCTACCGATAGTAACACACGTTCATTATACAATTTAAGAAAAACGTTCGGGTATGATATTGTAACGAATGTTACAACCCATCATCATCAACAGAACCGAAGCTACGACGTTAAACACGAGAGAGCTTTGGAACCTCGCGTAACTTTGAAGTGCATATGGTGATGATGACAGAAACGATGGCTTGTTGTTATCTACACTCAGTGCCAGTTAAGGGGAGGAGGAATTTGCCCCCCGTACAATTTCTTAACGGTGAAAACAAAAGTTTTGAATATTTTTAATAAATTATAATTTTTAGGAAGAATTATTAATTAAGAATATTAATCATTGAAATATGTGTATCATAAATAATAATACAAATAGATAATTTTATATACGAGTACATAATAATGTATACATAATAAAGATAATATAATATCATCTACTGCAGAATTATCACGTGAGTCAGTGTTCAGCGTATTATTAGTATGCCCAGTGGCACCGAATGAAATTTAAATTGCCAGTTCAAATAATTAGATTTACCCACCCACCCCTTTCAATTTACCACCCATTAAAATACCAAAACATTTTTTATCTTTAATAATTAAAGTTGTTATAAAATATTTAATTATTAAATATATTATTTTAAATTGAAAATACTTATCAAGTAATATATAAAAAAATTAATTTAAATTTTTTAATGATCATTTTTATTTTTTTTAACATTCCAATTTTCTACGTAGTTCAATTGAACTACCTGAAGTATGGTTCGGCGCCACTGAGTATGCCCATATTACTATTATAGCACTCAGAGTTTTCTATTTTCATTCGTATAATCGTATTGTTTTTTAGTATAAATTTTAGTTATAATTATTTATTTGTACACTACCAAGCTTTTTATTTTTAATACTCTATCGTCTATTTGGAGTCTCGTACACCGTAGTCGTGGTCTTATCAATTATCGAGTCATATCGACTGTAAAACAAACTGCTTTAACGTTTCTTAAAACGGTTGTTTTTCAATTATATATGATTAGAAAAGTTAACGTTTATTTATTTTATTATTTTTAATTGAACGTTTATACTACATAATAATAGGTCTATTATATCGAAAGTACCGATGTTACGATACGTCTATAAATATAGATCAATTAAACAATCAACTGCCAGTGGTTCGCATCAGTCGACCGGTCCGAACCACTGACAGTTAACCGCGGTCGTTACAACGCCCGTCACCGACTCACGTTAAAAGCGACCCTTAATCGGTATTCGAAACATCGAACGATGATGAAAAATGCACAACGCACTGTGCGCGATCTTCCCTCTTGTTATCCCTCTTCTACTTGATTTTTTACGCATTTTTCGTGTTTTCTTCGATAATCTGTACTTTAGAACCGTACCGAGCCATTTTTATATCATGAGATGAAATTGAAGCAATGGGTCTCTATATTGTAGAACTGTCACATTCACAACTTTTAATATGTATCAGAAAAATTTGAAAAATTGTAATTAGGTTTCTCGTAAAACAAGAAATAACATTTCTTAAAATAAGTTAATTATTTAATATTTTTGCTTCCCCCCAGCTTTAGGCACCCAAGGTAAGTGCTTTTCTCGCCTCACCCTAGTTACGGCTCTGCTGTACTAGGTGTATTGAGTACGTATATATAAAAAAAAAGTTAATCCATTATACGTGCAAATATTATTCGTTATTACTAAAACACAATTTTTTCGCCGTCACATGCACTGCGATGCGCATGGAGCACTTTATTTTTTCAGTGGAGTCGGTGTTCATTTATAATTTTCTCATAAAATTATAACTCGCGTGATGGATAATTTAATAACAGCAAATATTAAATACAAACGATACCTTATAAAAAGCTTATTACCGCCAACTTGTGGACCGCGATTAAATATTATTATCTTCTTACTGTGACGGTACGTACCTATAAAATAAATTATAATCCGTTAATGTGCATTTGTTCATATATATAAATAAAAAAAATACACGAGACGAGACTCGGACTAATACCAGGTTGAACCGATAGATTAAAGTTGTAAATTATACAAAGAAAACAAATGACCACCTAAATCATAAATAAGCGATAAACAAACATAGCACATCAGATTCGACTGAAATTGTTCAGTGTTATACGTATGGTTAAAGCAATCTATTTCAAGAACAATAAGATCTCCGTTGGCGATACGAGTCTAAATTCAAAAAACACATGGTTTTTAGAAGCATTTTATAGAATTCTAACACGAACCTATAATCGCGGGTCGGTAGTTTTACATCGAACGCGTGGCCGTTTTTCGTCCGAGTGGAAACTCGTCGATGCGTCATCTGCCAATCAACCGGTGCTGATGGCGGATATTTCGGAACGTTTTACCTACGTCAAGAGGACCATTCGCAAGGGACGTGCAAACGATTTCAAGGCATATATACCGAGAACACTAACCCGGTACGCGATTTCGGGGAGGTCAATAAGCTCGAAGAGCCGGCACTACCGATCAGTCCAACGGGATTACATGAGCATAAGCGAATGAGTTAGGGGTTTTTGCCCATACACGTATACGCGCGTGTCCATGACGTGTGTGTGTATCGAGAATACGTCGAGCGCGTAAAACCAATTAAAGGGCCGAATATAAAACAAAACGATAATTGGTTCTCGTGCATAGTATATAACATTATCTCGGTTCGCAAATGAATTTTATTCCGAAAAAACATATTATTATCATGCACCGTAATGCATATACGTTTACGTATACCATCGGCAATAATATTACCCGGGTCTATTTGCTCTGCGATTCCGTTTCGTGGTCGGCAGGAAGTAAAATAAATTAAATAAATTTTAATTCCCTCCCGCCTGAGTCAATATTTTACATAACAAATAAAACCCGCGAGTTTTCCGAATGGATAATTACGTATATAGGTACGTATACAGGGCTGTATTTTTTTCCCCGGACTCTCCCTCGGGTCAATTAACGGCGGTAAGTATTGACGGCCAGAGGATGAGGTCCCGGGGATTACGTTTTGATTTGAAAAGTATTTTATACACGTTGTGACGGCCTCTCCACGTACACGAACAAGCACATTTATGAACACGGTGAACACAGCGAAACCAAACTCGCTATTGTGTCAAATTCGTGTTTTGCTCGTCTATTGTTCATACCCACTGGTTTGGATATGTTTTTTTTTTGAAAGATGTTTTTATTTTTTTCCATTAAATACTGATTTTCACGGATACAGATTTTTGTCAGCACTGTGTTTGCGCTTTAAGGGAAAACGTTTGATTATCGCTGTTTTGGATTACTACCACGCACACGACAAGAGGGTTGCTTTTTTTTCCATCGTACGGAAAGGTATACAATAAATCCTGTGCAATAATGAACGTTCTCGTTCGGTTGATTTCACGTCGGCGAATTCAGTCATAAATGTATTAAAAAATGAATTTGTTATTTAAATATCTGAATGAAAAATAAACCACTAACAGCCAACGAAATAAGGGGAAAAATCCATTCTTTCGAAAACCTATTTTGTTTGAAAATAATATTATTTTATATTTTACATTTTTTATTCTCGTGACAGTCTACGGGGGTATATAAAACAGGAAGGATTTGCGAGTTTCGTGATTGTGGAGTAGATTCGTTTTTTTTCTCGCGAAGACTAGAATCCTTAAACTAAAATACGTAATAAGAATAAAGTGTATGAGAAAATAAATAGTAGCTTTTCAAATCACAGTTTACATTATTTGAAAATAACTACAACCACGCGAGAAAAGAGTTTTAATACAATACACTATATTTTTTCCTGATAGCTTTATGTTTTTGAACATTTTAATTTTATTCAAAGTATACTACGTATTCCAATATTACCTATTTTTGTTTCCAACGAAGAAAGTGTTGAATAAAGTTTTGTATCGTTGATATTTATTTGTTAGATTTTATAGTATGTTTACCTTTTAAAGCAGAATATATATATATATTGAACTTATATTCTATTATAGATAAGAATTTCAAATTTAAAAATAAGGAATTGTGAAACAGAAGTATTTCTTGGAATTCATCATTCTGATTTTAGCTAAAAGGTAAATTGAAATGGTCACAAATACAAATATAAAAGTTCAATATTTATACGTCTGGATTATCAAAAGAAAATTGTAATCCAAAATATAAAATTATAAAGCCAGAATATTATCATTCGAAAATTAAAATTTCATTATCATAATTAAACTCATAAATGATAAGTATAAATTATAAATATAGACCATACCAGTAATATTCAAGGAAATATTTAAACTTGTTACACAAATATGTATTTGTATTTAAACAAAGTGTACTTATACATATACATATATATATCGATTGGACTAAAATTATTAAATGATTAATTAATGTATGCAAACTTCAAATACTTTTTATATGCACCAGGCATAAAATTATAACTTAATTTGTTCGATCTTAGTTCATATTTGAATTTTTTAATTATAATACCTATACTACAACGTCATTGATGAAAATACGAGTAAACTATTATTATAAAATACCAAAATGTATTCAACCGAATTACTAGCTTTTATAAATCTGCATTATTTTTTATTTTCACTCCGGTTCTAAAAATAACCATTTAAATAAAGTATATATTATACTGACTTATGAACCAAGATTTCAAGTTTGATAAACACCCGCAAATAACCACTTCAATACCTACACAGAATTTAATTCAGCTTTTAATGGCGAATAATATAAATTTTATGATAGTTCGGTTTCGTTTGTTAATGTGTATCCTACTAAAGCATTATTTCACTACTCGTATTTTACATATCATAGTCTAAATTGTGTTCGTACGTAATCAGAGTTATTATTTTTCAGTCCACTCACTAGAATAATACAGTTAATGTTTTTCAAAAAGAATAACAAAAACAAGCACTGAGACCCCAAATTTTATGCAAGTAGAGTATTTGGCCTATACTATGTATATGTCTCTGGTTCTCTTGTTCGCTTTTAATTGCAGGGTAAACATAGTTATTTCAGTTATTCAACCAATAAAGCAATACCACCATCTTCAGCAGATCGACAATATTATGAAATTTATTGCAAATAAACGCGTAAATATAGGAGCTAGCTCATGATATATATAAAGTGAATCTGTAAAAAAAAAGGGAATGTACGTGTTGTTCCATGATTCGTTTAAACCAATGGATTATTAAATATTGACATTTTCCTTTTTTTATTTTTACGAAGCTCTCTTTTTTATACAATGCTTTGAACAAACATTTTTATTTTTGACCAATTAAAATTAGCTTACAATTAAAGTATAATTACATAAATATTTGCACTCATATTTACAAATATATACTTATATTTTTTTTTACAATATTACATAGTATGTATATACTATGGCATATAGATTTTTTTTTAATCCACATATGAAAATTAATAAATTTAAAATATTTGTGAATATATTTTTTTATTACATATAAATAATAGAATATGCATATCGTACGTCAGATAAATTCGGTTTGGTTCGGTTTGATTTATAGGTTTTTAGTATTATAACAATTATTAATCAATATTAACAGTAAAATACTATACCTGACTGTTTTAATATCGATACTACTACTGTTTGATTTGAAAACTTCATTGTTACTAAATACTAGATTAATATATCTTTATAAAAATTCGTTTATTAGATACACGGTTTGTATTTAATATTATAAATGTTCATATTATGAACACTTGAACACACATACCGAGTTATCGATTGACGTTTTTGTAGTAAAAGATACTCAGTTTCCTAATAATAGTAGTATTATATTTGTTACAAACAACAGAAAAATATGCAAATCCATGGAGATGTATGATAGTGATCTCATGTGATGTTTATTGACAATACATAATTACAAATTTTTTATTGTTTATACAGTAATATCACAATAGAATCAGTTTTTCTTTGAAATAGTTAGAATAAATAATGTATACTCATTGTTTTTTATGTGTCTGGTAATTTAATTTATACTCATTAGTATATAAATAGATAGGCCATGTATTAAAATAATGTCTAATGAGAATAGTTTTAGGCATATTAGAATTAACATGAAATATATTTTCTTTTTGAACTATCAAAATTAATTTTATTTCAAATGACATTAACCATAATCTCTATAAAGCATGATTCACATCTTAGTATAACGGATTACATACGATTAATAGTATAATAAAATAGATAACGATTATATTAACAACGTGCCAGTTATTATATTTTATTCATTTATGTAAAAATACGTTATACGTAGATAAATCAATAATTTTTTATAATTTTTATAATGAAAACATTTTAGTTAAAGCGATTTTTTCAGAATGATATTAGAAAACATACACTACACGTTTTTGTTTTTTTTTTTTTAATACAAATTTAATAATTATTTTTTCGAGATTCATATAGATTTAAACGGCCAACAACCCGAGTTCTAGCTTCAGTATTCGAATATTTCAAAATGATTTCTCTGTTTAATGGTATTATATTTTACACGTCATATTATGAAGTGGGAGCCACTAAATCACATAAAACCTTATACACCCAGCTACAGCAACGAAGTAGTCTTCGATGGTTTTTTTCGTGTCTGTTAGAGCGTTTGAATTATTATTTATTTTTATTGGCTTTTACTTTTGAGGTTTTATATACATACGACAGGCTTTACCGTTCACCGTGTGACTTTCACCACGTTTGACACATTTCGACCCTCGTTTGTAAAATGTTTTCTCGTATATATGGTTGAAAAGTTGGTAGCTCTTTTACACTTTGATCGTTTTTTTGGTAGTTTGATGTTGACGATTTTCAAAATATAAAGCCTATATTTTATTTAAAACTATATCTGCTCTATATTCTACTTGAAGTTCAGATTGTTTAATGGATATACCAAATAAAGAGATTTAATCAATCGTCTCACTGCGTTTTTCAGAGAACATTTTTTTTAACACGTTCGACACGCATTCAGCGAGATTATAAATAAACTAGACAATTAATTTGCTACAATATGTCTTTTTTTCTATTAGATGTCGATGAGTCTGTTTTAGATTGCAGTAGTTCTTGCTCAATATAATACAGTTAATTTTTATCATTTATCCTTGTCTTCGGACGTTATCTATATAGTCTATATAGTTTTAGACGACCATTTCATGCGACATAGTTATTTGTACGTTTGAACCAAAACTTTAGAGTATTCATCTCCAACTGTAATATGTTTCTATCACAATTTTAACTTCTTATTTAGTTATCATAATATATGGGTAAATTCTTAATGAATTTTTTTTTCTCCCAGTGATAACAATTTAATTTATTTTACCAAAGATTTTCATCGTAAACGATTAACAATTATGTCATATTTGTCATGCCATCATTAATTTTATTTTGAACGGTTACCGACCAGCTAAATTATTGATTCTA
Organism: Sipha flava; assembly: GCF_003268045.1. Taxonomy (NCBI): domain Eukaryota; kingdom Metazoa; phylum Arthropoda; class Insecta; order Hemiptera; family Aphididae; genus Sipha; species Sipha flava. The sequence goes on along the minus strand of NW_020273617.1, from coordinate 677,572 downwards.
GAATATGAGCTATACTAGTTAAATAAACGTAATTTACTATAAAGTATTTATTAATATTATAAATGAGATATTTATTTTACTTACTTTTATTGGTACAAATTCTATCGGAATCGAAAAAACTAACACAAATCGGTTAGAACTTGTTAAGGTACCATAAAAACGCGATACTCTCGGGCAAGGGTCATATTTATAGTTCGATAAAATCGAATTTTTAATTATTGTGAATCATGGTGGTACTCTTGAGGAACAAAATATTCATCGAAAATATTCAGGAAACTATAGACGACACGAATTTCAAATATCTGTACAAATATTTCTTTTGTCACGTATGTTTAAATAGTACCTACATAATATGTTGTAGAAATATATGTATATATATATATAAAAGAGTCCCAATTAATATTATCCCTATATAAGAAAAAATTCCATTGATCGGTTTTCTATTCGGGTGATGTGTAGGTGTGCGTACACACATAATGTATAGTAAATACAATTTTAATACGTACTTACTGTTGTAGCTAGTTACAAACTTTCATACGAAACGAATTTATAAGGAGACAGAGTTAAGAAAAATATGTATTCTTGACGTATTTTCACTGATACCCAGGGACGTGAGTGAATTGTACGTGTGGCGATATGAAAACGGCGTCGTCGTCGAAACACGTATTCAAAATTGTAAATTAACGTAAAACAAAATAACGTATATGTAAAAACGTTATAAAAAAAACGTATATGTACTCGTAATTGAAGCGTGGAAAAAGTTTCCCGCGAAAATTAGTTATTTCGCAAACGGTTTACAGTGGTACAACAGTCTTCTACATAAACTTATCGTGTGCTTTAAAAGCAGCCTATTTAATCTATAAATACAAAATATAGATATATACATATAATGCTCGTATATTTTGTATTATATATACATATATAGATGATAATTTTCACAGGAAATGTTTAATGTACACTATACACATACGTATAGAACTATATAGTTTGAACGCGCGTAATAATTTTGTACTACAAATAAATAACGATATTTAATTAACTAACTATATTTAATTAAAAATTTTGTTTATAGTTTTATTCAAAGGATAATAATCGTGACACGACCTGCTACCGAGAGACAACCGCACTACTACATCCACCGATTCCTATACATATATGATATATATATATATATATATATATATATATATATATATATACACATATATAATATAACCCTGTGATTAAGGTGAAACATACCTTACCACACTTATTCTTGTTTTGCATTTTTTCCTTCTCTTTTGTTTTTCCTCGAATTATTTTTATCTCTACATACTTTTATTCCTTTCCTACCCCATTTTTGTTCAAAGACTTTCACTGCTCTCATTCCATACGATACAAAGTGTAATATCTTTCAGTTCGTATGAGTTTTTTTCGTTACCAAAATTAATCAGAAACAGCTGTATAGGTTTGCGTGTGTGTGTATTTATCACGTAACCAGTGCACGTGTATGAAACATTTACTATCACTACGTATGTATCACGTATCATATGTGTTGTAGCTTTATAGAAACATATACACACACAGCCTCACACTTTTCTTTACAAAGGGATACATAGTTTCATGGAAATTTAACACACGATTCTCATTAAACTAATGATTGCGTTGTTTGGTTGTTTGGGTTATCACGGAAATGAAAACATGTTTTTTGCACAGAACTTATAATAGTGTATCTGTATTATGCGTTTTGCAATGTCCAATAAATAGCGAAAAATAAATAAAATCATTCTGTTAAGTGTATACTTATTACATTTATAACCATGAAAAAAAAATATTAATTTCTTTTGGTTTTGTCTTTTATTTTAAGAAATATGAAACTAATAATGATTTAATTTAAGTGGTCATTACGACATTTCTAAGAGGACGAAATTAAATCAAAAACACCTATATATGTATTACGCATTGTTATTATTACTGTTGTTAAAAAAACTCGGTTTAAAATAGAATTCAAAAAATAATTTTTTTTTCAGAGACGAAAGTTTTTCCGAAACGTTAAATGTTCAACCACGTAGACGCGTTCCGGCAAGTTCACCGAGATATCGATTCTTGTGATATTACAATGACACATAGTCGCGTACTATCATGTACACGTATACGCACCACCGTTATAGACGTATGACATTGACCGCTTACTTATCTATGCCAAAAAACGCTCTTAGTGGAAAGATAATGTAGGTGATGAGTTGTAAGATTTAAAGGTTGGCGATTTTAGTAGATGTACCTATTATTACATTTGATAAAATTCAACTCTTACGTTAAGTCAGTAACAACAGCTGATATTTTTTTTTGACATTTTAAACATGATTGATTAAATCATATTAAATTGAAATCTTATTTTAATTATATACCGCTAAAGTGTACATGAAATACATGAATGTTTCAGGACATGTAAAATCATTTTTAACGAATGTATAAGAATAATTAATAAATATGTATAAGAAAACGTTTGGATTTTTTCTCAACCATTTGTTAACGAGTTTGGAATTGATGCGAAGTTTTTTTTATGGCTCGTGACCCTAAAATCTAAAGAGCGCATATTCAACATACGTTTTAACATATAATCGTCGATTTTATATTCATACTTTACACACAATTACGGTTATGACTTATTGTAGTTACGACGTAATATTATTATCGGACTATAACCGTTTGCATCGTGATCACAACCAGACGACCATCGTAAAGTTACCATTACATCATTCACTGGAAATCCGCACGATTATCGTAAACAGTCATCATATAATATACGCAAATGCATCTCATCGTAGTGAACGCAGATATTATGGTCCGAGAGTAAGAACGCGAACGACGATGTATTATAAATAATACACGTATGCGCCAAGATAATACTATCCTCCGAGGGATGAAATCAGGAGGAACAATAATAATCGGATAACACAAGCGTAAAGGGCCGGGTATGGGCTTCTTGCTTCACTATTTTATTGTCTCGATCTGACCCATATCTACTAAAATGTTGATATCATGTGCATCTAAATGACGGTAAAGTACACGTACAAAGCTCGTATACAATGACATTATATTAATTTATTGTGCACTACAATGATCGGATTCGGTCGTATTTTACGGAATAGTTATTTTCCAGTTGATATACCACGCGTGTTTATATTATAAATTTATTTGTGTAAATGTATAGAAAGGGGTTTTAAATTTGATTTTTCTTTTCTCGTAACCCATTGAAACTAACGAGATGTTCCATTAAATTTGACTTGTACACGTATATTTATTTATTTATTTTTTTTTTTGCGATTCGATCTCGACAACGACAACGTCGGTACATCTTCGACAGCTTATACAACACGTAACATTATAATCTATATATTATGTATGCCTGTTTTATGCAGTGCACAATGCTGTTGCGTACAATGATATTTATACAGTTTCAACCCTAAATTCTAATGTTTATCGTTTTATCGTTTTTGATTCCGAGATTAAGACATCGTGGTCTTGGTTATTATGATCGAATATCCTATTATTTTTGGATGACACTGTACATATTTTTAATGCCAGGCCATTAACAATTATAATTTAGTATACATTCACAACAATCACAATTCTTAAGATATAGACTAAATTTCTAAAATGTACTCAACAGTTTCCAATGTTATTCTGAAGTCGCGAGATCCAAATGCACTGTATTATCACAACAGTTCACCAACACACCATGAAAACTTTGTACTCCCACATCTGGTACACATCTGGTATTCTTGCATCAAAATTCACAAACAAGCATTAACAAAACAAATGGCATTTTTACAACCCAATTCTTCACCTCATAAAAAAGTGGACTACATTTCAAAGACATGTTTTCTCAGATAAATCATTCTTCTGATATTTTTCACTAATCATTTTCTTTAGTTTGAATTGGATAAAGTAATTTACTAGTTAGCGTATTCATAAAAAAAGTACAATATAAATATAAATTAAGATACATTTATGTGTATACCAAAAATGAATATTTCTTAAAGATTAAAAACATTTGAATAATTTCCAAAAACAGAATATTAATAATGCTTTGAAAAATGTTTATTATTACACTTGAAATTCTTGAACGCTGTAATATATAATTTGAAAAAATAATTAAAATTTCAAAAATTAATCCCGCGTAGCAAAAATAAAACTAGACAATTTGTGTTTAAGTCATTAAGTTGTACGCTCGTTATGAATTTAACTATGCATTTGTATATCTGTAAGTTCTAAAAAAAACTTGAATTCTCAAGTTGAAAATCTCAATGTATGTAGAAAAATAGAGTTTAGATTTTTTTTTTAAATTTGTCACGTAGTATATTGTGTAAAAATAAATTTTCATAATGAAAAAGTATGAAATATACTAATTTATTATTTTATTAAATAATAATTTATCAGTAGCTACAAAAAGTTTGTGCGTTTTTTCTTTTGAGGTGTGTTTATATAAAATAAAGGAAAGAAAAGATAATTTATCCGATTATTCTTACCGAGCGACTGACATTTTTGACCGACCGATCGGAGGATTTTTAATTACTTAGGGCTGTTATTTAGACACGTTTGTCAATTACTTGTTGGAAAAAACTACAATAAAAGTCCCGGAAGACTAACGACGGCTACATTTTTTCAACATAATTTTTTAATCGATTTTCTGGAATATCTTTGAATGCCGTTACGATAATTACAATAAATTGAATAAAAGTACACATTGACAAATTTCTTTTTATTATTATTAGCTTGATTTTAGCAAGTTTTTTTATTATTTATTTTTAATGTCCAGGGATGCTGTATTTTATCAATCTATTTTCCCTCTCATTTTGACATCAGTTCTACCTTTCTTATCTATAATAGGTAATATTTCAGAAATTACATCATACAATTTTAAAGTTAATTAAATTGTACTACTCTATTTCTATAGTCAATACTCTATCTTATCGATATAACAATATATATAACAATATGGTATTGGACATCATTACATGTTTATACATATGTACGTATACATACCTATAGCTTAAAAATTAAATTTTAAAAATTTCTAAAAATAAGCAAAATGTTAAAATGCCTAAACGCATTGCAGTTTTTAAAAATTTGCCCAATCGCATGACTTTCCGGCATGTAATTTAGACATACACCTCTAAGACGTGGCATGCAATTCGGACAAAACCCTCTAAGACCTGGTATGCAATTCGGACATTCCAATTTATGTTTATTTTTTGGCATGCAATTTGAACGCACCGTAAAAATAAACTTAACACATAAATAAAAAAAAATCTCCATATGGCCTACCGATAATTTATGATATTCTTTAAATTTCTTATAGAATAATATATTTTTACTTAATGTTCATATATATATATATATATATATATATTTTCTTTTATTGTAATTAAATGATTTACAGATGATTAAACCAATAAAGTTTTTCGACGTATTTTACAAGCGTATTACAATACGTATTATAAAACTATGGGATGATAATTGTGATAATTGGCTTTTGTAAAACGATTGAATTTAAATTAAAAAATATTCGTATTATCCGAGCTGTGCATGTATATATGAGCATATCATCTATAAGACATTTTATTTTTACTTCTCGTTCGAATTTTAAAATCACTCTTTTTTCGGTAACAATGTCGACTATATGCACACTACATATAAGAATCATCACTTGATCTTAAAGATGCAACACGATATCTGTATACAATGGCAGACGATACGCAATATTGCATGAACCATTGTTGTTATTTTCACGGACGTCTGCTGACCGCACGTATACGGTTGAAAGCGGAGGTTTAATAGAAAAGAAAATGACGATGGAATATTATTCCGCGCGAGAATTCCTTTCCCACAGCTCCCTCGTTTCACACCATCCCTCATCGAGCGAGTAAGCCATTACGGACAGGTATGCGTCTCCGATCGACGTGCTCCTTTTTCACTATTCGATTCCATCGTTTCGATATCACGATTTCCTGTCTTTCTGTACTTCCACCCTCCCTATCCTTCTCTACCTCTCTCCACCTTCTCATTCTCTTGACTATATCATTCTCTCGGTATTTTTTCTTCTTTCCGGTGCCATCCAATTCACACTGAACCTCATATTCAATATCGGCGTCATACAATTGGTATTTACTCGTGGCATGCTGGAATTCTCATTACTAGTCCGCGGATAACGGATTGTATGTGCATTAACGGATGCGGTATGGGACCAACGAATATTAAATACATATCATATATACATATATAGCGTTTCGATGGTATTATTTGTGTTTCATAAGCGTACTTATGCTTGCGTGTGTGTGGGTAGGACTAGATCGTGTTAAAAATATATTTATAACTGCATCCACCAGACATGAAAGCTAACACAACGCTATCGAAATCTATCATTCGATTTCGTTCCGTATAATTATCCCTTAACGATCCGGGTACCCCAACTATCATCCCTAAGAACTGTATGCATATTACCCACTGAATTATAGTAACGGCATCTGCTATTGTTAAAACCCGAGTTGTTGAAATTAATCCGAAATATTTATCGTTGTTTACGCGATCGTATAAACTTTGGTATTGCAACTTGGATTTTTAATATTCACAGGACCACCAGTTTCAATGTACATCTTGTGTATATCAAGTACAATAATTAATAATGAACTTAATTAATTATAAACAACAAACCAAATGATTGAATGAATAAATTATAACTATTACACTAATACTGATTAATTCGAAATGAGAAATATGAATGCATTACGATGTGCATTGATATAGGATTATATTAAGAAATAAGTCTACAAAACGTCACTATTAAATAATTTTGAATCACAGAAGTAGTTTACAGTTGATAAATAAGACTAGAAATAATTTTGATTTAATAAAATTTCTCCTCAGATTTTTATAAAATATGTTATTTAAAAATACAATATTGAACAGATAATTTATATATTTGATCGATGAGTAAAAATATTTATTACCTATATTGATATAAATTAATATGTCAGCTATTCAACGATGAGTATTAAACTTAAACAGTATTAGAAACAAACTCGCTTGTGAATTTAAAATAATAAAAATGCAAATAATGACAGCAGAAATAAAAATACAAGAACGGATTTGTATATCATGTCAACTGTAAATTATGTAAACTTAGGCTTATTCGGACCTTTACTAGTTTAAAAATGATCTGTAACCTCAGAATCAGTTATATGCTTGAACAAAACATACTAGAGTGACATTTCCACTTTCATAAGTCCGATTACGTAAAGCGTAACTCTCATGCGAGCTTTCATGCTGTCCACTGGTGCGAAAGTTTCACTCAAATGTGACATTTTTAAAATGAGCTGTCACACACAGAATTGTATAAAACATATTTTTTTTCACCAATGTAAAAATTAGTAACGGTCCAACATATTTTCTAACTGATAGAAATTTAAAATTAAATTATAAATAAATTAGTTTTTTTTCCCTTGATTTTAACATGAAAATAAAGTAGTAGACATTTAAAATTCGAATTTCTCATAACCTTAAATTCACCTGCATATAACTACAAATTATTTGTTTTGTATAGTACATTATATGTTATCATATTTCAATTATTATAACTAGGCTCGTACTGGCTGCTCTTATGGGGCGGTTACGAAAATATTTAAGAGCGGCTTAATTTTTGTTAATTAATCTTTCAGGTTACCTATAGCCCAATAGATTACAGATTAAAGAATCATAATTCAGGTTTGACGTATGTCTTCACAAAAATATTAACGTTTTTCAATGACGTATTCCTGAAGACCATCGGGTTATTACTTGTTAATGAGAAACAATGGATATCTCTCCAAAATCTTAATGTATCCGTAATTTTTATGGGTGCATCATGCATCGAAATTTTCATGGACGTGTCATGCATCTGCTCGGTTGCCCGGTGGGCCAGTATTGGACTGATTATAATTCATCTTCCCGAATTATTGGCCATATTGGACTTTTTAGCCAAAATGTTTCCGAGTTGATATTAGTTAATTTAATATTTTCTAGTAAGGATACTTGTTACTTGTTAAAATAAAGTAATATATATTATAATGATATAACAGTTGAAATTTTAAAAAAAAATTTTCCTTTAATGGTTCTAATGAAATATGAGATAAACAATACATTATTCAGCCATAAACTTCATAATCAAAGATTTCATAAATTAATAATCTGTATAATAGTGACTTTTCACATCTTCATACATTTAGAAACAAGAATATTTTCATTTAATTCAAAACACTATAAGCGAAAAAATGTATACAGTTGCCTCTAAAACTAAGATGGGGTCGGATCTGCAATTATTTGGAAAAATATGAAATTCGTATACAAACTTCCCAAAGCCTGTTCTGTTTTCACAGCAGAGTCAATCGCTGTAATAAAATCTCTCGAGATAATAGCTGAACACAACATCCAAGACACCATTATTTTTTCCGACTCTCTCAGTACCATCAATAATATCAAAAATACTTATTACCCATCAGACATTAGCTTACATATCCAAAATAAAATCTACACGTTACAAAATTACAATGGTTATAAAATAAAACTCTTCTGGATCCCTGGGCATTCTACCATCAGAGAAAATTAACTCGCCGATCTCGCTGCCAAAACCGCAATCACCTCTCCACTATTATCGCTCATAAAAATTACTTCACTCCAGGATATAAGAAAACTAATAACAAATAAATGTCAAAAAATATGGCATCAGAAATGGACATCCTACTCCACCAAACTTAATACCATAAAATACAATACCGATAATTGGATATTCCCGATCGGAACACCCAGAAAATATGAAATTATTATAACAAGACTCAAAATCGAACACAAACAAATCTCTCACAGTTTTCTTATGGCCATGAAAGAACCTCCAATGTACTCAGCCTGCGGTATTGCAGTCATCATCATTCATATTCTCACCGAATACCGTATATATAACAACATCAGAACCGTCCACAACATACCTGAATCACTAGCCGAAATACTGAACAATCACCCGCATTCAATAGTCAACATCATCCAAATCATCAAAACAGCCAAACTTCAAACAAAAATTTAAAATTTATACTCAGAATAAACACATAATGTAATGTAAAATAATAAACTAAATAATTTGTAAACCCAATGGCCCATGCTGCCGGGGGTTCTATACCAATAAAAAAAAAAATAGTGAATTTTTCATTGGTAAAAAATAATATCTATATTAAAACTGTTTTCAAAATAAAGATTTTCAAAACAAGCAAAAAGTAAAACTGTCAAATTATATATCATTCAAACAACAAATGTACAACATAACGAAATATCCTTAATACACGATCAATTTAAGTACAATAACATATTGACTTAACTAGTCTTAAACATACATTTAAATAATTTAAACAAACATAACTTACATAAATACGTCCGTTTAACCCTTAAAATAATAGATTTATCGTGTTTGAAAATCGAATTATAGATTATGTTTAACACTTTTAATGATATGCATTGCAATTATAATCAATAGTTTAAAATACATATACACCAGACACACACACACACACATACATACACACAAAATGTTTGCGAAAGTTTGATTGTGCTTGTTTGTGAATATTTTTATAAGGAAGAATTGAATAATATTTACATTCTAGTATTTGATGGAGGGTAGATATGTATTATAAGAACAATTATAATAAATTTATTATTACTAATTTGTATCACGGTAATAATTATTACAATTTGGGAGGGATAAAATTAATGATTGTGAAATTCAAAAGAACATGCTATTTCACTTCCACCCCGTGTTAACTAACATTTAAGCTACGGGAAAAATAGGGTAAATTCATAAGGCTTAGACTTAACGACCCTTGCGTGGTACTACTCGATCAATATTATAGGACAACAGTCACGTAAAAAATACGAATAAAAAAATATTTTGGTATATCATAAAATTTGATTAAAGCTCTACTTTTCGTGTTTTCTTATAGTTAAGAACAATCATAAAATATAATTCTAAAAATAAGACAATTTATATACTTCATATTTAAATTTTTTTCTTTTTGTGTCACAATAAAAAAAAGCAAATAATATATGTAAACATTACAAAGGTTTGATATTTTTTATCGTTACGGTCCATGCAATAGTATAATTTTTATTATCTTACCACAGACATTTTCCGAATGAAAATAATATATTATATAAATTTTAATAAAAAAAAAACACATGTCCATTTCATTTGTTTTATTTAATGTAGCATAAAATATATAAGACCATCTTTATTATGATTATATAAATGTATATTACATACCTAGTGTATCATCTAAATGATTTTCCTTGCTTCAAAATTAATAAATAATAAACAATAAAAAAATTAGAGTAAATTGACAATAATTGATAAAAAATAAATAAAAACATGACACCTAATCTTTAGTGAATGTAATTCGTAAATACACTCGCATCAAATAACATGTACTTCTAACTTTTAATCAAAAATTAAGTAGGTAATTTTTTTTTTTTTAAATTGCTTGCATATTATCCAAATTATAAGAGTATTATGAGTCAATCTCTAACACTCATTTTTAATGATAATACACCCATAAAATAAACTACTTATAACAAATAAATAAATAAATAAATGCTCCACCTAGAGTATTATTATATTTTTAATTTACTGTCGGTTTCGGATTAAAAATTTATCGTCAGTCGTATACAAAGTTAATAAAATCGCAACTCAGAAACTTTTTATATACTTGATGAAGGATTTTTAATTTTAAACTAACCGTAAATTACATTTACAACTATACTCTAGGGCTAAGCATTTATTTATTTATTTATTTTTATATTAATTTACGAGTATTACAAATTTACTAATTTTCGTTTTATTTTATTACTTTATTAACTTAAAACAAATATTTAAATGTTGTATTAAAATGCACAAATAACAATGAAATAAGTAGTTAGTTTAAGATTTAAAAAAAAAACAGATAATCGACATGATGCATCTAAAATCGTTAGGAAGATAAATCATATTTTGATCAAATAAATTAGCAAACGACATTCACCAGATAAAGGATATTTCAACCATAGGCAGATTTTATAATGACCACGTAGCAAATATTTTATGGTTTTATTTTAACTTCATAAAATGTTTCATAAAAGTTTTAAGTTAATAATCTTTAAAGTTTTACTAGAATCACTACCTTGAATAATCACTGTTAATTTAAACGATTACTGTTTAAGTTTCAAAATATTTAAGATGGTTCAGGTTTTAAAAAAAAAGGTAAATTCATTGTTGCGTGATTATTTATTGAAAAGTTTCAACGTATTATACAAACTTGATTTTATACTAACAGCCATTGTTTATCAATATAAGATTCCTTAGATAGAAATTGACATTTACAAGTACATTTTATGTTAAATACTATTTTATTTTTATTAGTATGAAGCGTGTCATGGATTCAACACAATTCGTCACCTCCGCGTTTGTTAACTCTTATACCTACCATCCACTGTACTACTTAACTATCGTATATTCTGATTTACACTGATGCAACATCACTACGTATAGTAATATTAGTACAATTATAAACAATCACCTATCCGCGTGAATGTTGATCATTAGTCACTGACTATAATGGACGATTGGACAGGTTATAGACATAACAAAAGTTCAATTCAAACGTGTTGATCTCGAACAAATTGTATTGTAATGTTGTAGATAATCTAACGGACAAAAGAAATACATAAATACAAACGCAATAAACACAAATAAGTTCTGGTAATTATGCTTGTTTTCTACTCGAGTAAATTATCTTACAGTTTATGATCTTAGCTTTTTTAGTATTGATTGAATTGCACTAACCAGTAGCGTATGAACAGATGCTTCAAGGAATGGTTACATATTTTTAGCTAACGGTATACTATACAATAAAAGTTGACCTTTGGAAGAAATATGTCTTCATAAATAATAATTCAATCAATCATTCAAATAACCTCAAAAATTATTTTTTAGTAAAATGTTTTAAAAACATTTTATTAAAAAATAATTTTTAAAGGTTTTTAATAGTTGTAGAATATGAGGACTACATTTTGAAATTTAGAATTATTTCAATGGTTTAGTTTAATTCCCAGTGTTAAATTATGCTAAACATTTATATTAAGTTAATTTTTAACCAACTATAGCTGAATAGTTAAGTATTTTTCATCAAAAATTTATAAAAATAGAATTTCATTTTTTATCACTGTTTTAAAAATTTAGGTGCAATGGATATAGTATAAAAAAAAAATATTATTTTTAAAAAAAAAAAAAGATAAAATATAGATAATTTCACCATCATGAGAATGTAATATATTATATATATTATATATAATATAGATTACTTAATACATTTTTATGACATCGATAACATCTGCTGCACTTGAAACTTTATTTGTGTGTTGCGGCATTGTTTAAGCAAATATTTTAGCAGATATCCTCTAAGAATTACATTTTTAAACTAATTATTTTCGAATATAAATAATGAGAGAAAAAAATTTATTTTAAAATTAAAATAGCTTTATAGATTATAGTTCAAATAACTATATATCATTTTTGTATGAATTTGGTCTTTTTATGAATAAACATTACTCCAACCAACGTAATCATCACAATGCAGTAAATATTGTTATTACTTAAAAGCTACAACTTTTTCTTCTTTGGAAGTCTTCAATTTAATGAGCGTTTTGCAACAATTTACATGATTATGTATCGTTGGACTCTTTAACCTCTTTAATACATGGTATGAATTCACATTCTTAGTCTCCCATAATCTGGCTCATGTATCGTTATCGTTGTCTTCCTATGTGGTATTTTCTCTTAATCATCTCTTCTAAAATTAGGTCTAGCAATCCTTCGTGACTGAGAATATGACCAATTCACACGATTTGTCTAACCAGTATTATGTCATAGTGCGTTCTTTGTATATGTTTATTTACTAAAGTTAAATCAGATTTGTATATATAACTATTGACAATATTAGATTAACATAATAAATATACAAATTATTTAAATAAAATAGTGCACAGAAATATATTTAAATTAAGTTAGAGAAATTTATTATATAATTATAACTAAAATATTTCCAATGTGTGCATAAAGATTATTTATTTATTAACAATTTTTCGAAGTATGTGTATACAACATGTGATAGAATCAATCAATCAAATTAATGCATCTAATTATGTAAATTAAGAATATTAATCATTGCGTTTTATAATTGAGTGTTAGAAATATCTTTTTAATAAAAAGCATTTAATTAAAATATAGGTAAAAGTATGGATATGAATTACTTTTCTATATGATACAAATATAATTAATTTTAAAACAATGATAAGTTTAAAATGTATTACATGTAATTATTTACGACTTATCTTACATAATTAAAAATTGATCGTTTAATTTAAAAACATTTAACTTGAATTCATATATAATTAGATTTTAAGCACATTATACGACTAGTTAACTATAGATTACGCGTAGAAGTTACATAATATGTATAATGTTATAATTATATTATATTAAATTCATTTTAATTTTAATAAATTATTTTATAAGAAAAAAATGATACATATAATACTGATAAATATTAACGTTTGGATTAGAAAACCACAGAAATTTACAGCATTGTCGACATTTGTCTAGAGCTCTATTTAAATATGCATGTTTCTATAAATATATTAAGTATTTAATACTGTCGACTCTGAATAACTCCAAAGTCACGGAAGAAATTAAAAATTTAATTTAATAAAAGTATTGATTTATAAAAACTTAAAAAAGTATGATTCTATATCAGAGTTTTAATTTAAGTTTTTTAAAATTAAATATTTATTTTTTATTCGTGAAGACAACATACTCACTGAAATTCTAAAATTTTGGATAATTCTTGCTTTTTCTTTTCACTTTTTTCAATAATTTTAGCGAACTTACTTATTCCGCAAGTAATAATGTTGTTTATTTTACTTTTTGAGTTATATTAATGCATTTTATTAAAACTACATTAAAACTGTCACTACGAAACTAATTGGCAGCAAAGCACTATAACTGATATCCATTATATGAAGCTATGATGGTTTGTATTACCAATATGCGACTAGATATAAAAGTTGAGTTTTTTAAAAAATCGTAAATAAATAATAATCGTTGTCATAAACTATTATGTATACTAAATTTGGATGAGAAAATTCAAAATATTAAAAATTTGTTCAATTAATTTTCGAGTTAATAAGATTAAAGGTTAAAGGGTTAAATCGTTATTTTAAAGGGAATTTTACTTATTCGAGTTATCGAGAGTTGACTGTATGTATATTCTGTATGCAACATACAAATAAATACGTAATAATTATCATACAATTTGTAAACAATCATTAATATTAATCATTTCCGATTAGAATAATAAACCATGTATAACAGTATGACTACCAAATACCATATATAATGGACATTATATTACAATAGTACTCATATGACGTGCATTATACATATCACTCTGTTCATTGGCATTTTAACAAACTATGAATGAATTCGTTTTGTTGCCGCTAGCCTTGGTTATACGTGAATTTAATTCCAATCGCGAAAGTAAATTATGCAAATGAAATATTTCATAATGTCTTTCTTTCAGTAATTTCATTATATTTATAGAAACGTAATTATCAATGGACAGTATATTACGGGACGAACATCTTATTTGGGCATATATTATGAACCATGTTATTTTGAAACATTATTTTACTTAATTGGTTGGCTGCAATGTTTTTTTTAAATTAAAACAAATTAAACTAAAAAAAAAAAAAAAAAACAGTGTTTTTAGTTATATCGGTGGAGTAATCATGACGAGAACGACAAAAAGTAGCGGCATGCGTCGTGTTAGTGGAAAATAAAAATAAAATAAGATTCCCATGATGATCATAAATCCGTGCAGTTCAAAAAACGCTGGTGTTCAAGGGATTTATCAAACATAATTTTAAACTTTTCGTTCAAATACCTTTCGTAAGATTTCGTAAATGTCTCTCGTATCTTGTTCGTAGAAAACGGTATGAATACTTACAATCATTTGATTACTGAATTCAAAAAGTTGCTGCAGCGTGTATCGATATCAAAGAAATAGTTTAATCAACGTTATCTTTAACTTTCGACTTCAAACTATTCGTAATAAAAGGCGATACGTGCGTAATATTTCAACTGAATTATAGTTCCAATGAAATAAAAGCTAGCACCACATGCATAATTGATATTAACAAACACGACTATATGGTTTCAAGAAAAATTATATTTCATAATTACGTATAAAACAATTATAATTATATTTTATTGATTGTCAATCAAAATTCAATATTTTATATACATTTTTTTTGTAAAAAACTAAATCTTTTGTCCCAACAATAGTGCTACACGATAATCGAAGGTATCAAAAATGTTTATATTTGTCATAGATATATGTATATTACTAGGTCAAAAATATTTGGCGATTGTTTATTCAAATATATATATACACAGTGTGATCGGGATAAGTGGAAACACTCAATAACTTTTTACAGACTTCATATATTTCAATTCTGCTTTTTTGGTTTACTAATAAACATTATTATACACATTTTCAGATAATTAGACTATTTTTGTCACAATTAATTTCGCGCATGCGCACAAAAACTTTTTTTTTTAAATGGCATGACCTATTTTTTACCACAAATTATTTTTTTCTGTATTTTTTAATGAATTTAAGTTGTTGAATTTCTTTTCTAAGTTAAAAATTTACCAAGTTTTAGCAAATTGATTTTATGTTATTTGCATGGTTATAACTGATTATGAAATACATAATTAATAATAATAAATACGTAATAATAAAAATAAAAATAACTACCAAATTCAATTTATGAAATACCTGTTTATATACTTTGTTTATCTTTTTCAAAAATATCTCAGTAATCGTATTAAAATTAATATCATATTTGCATAGGTACTAGTTATAAATTAAATTAATACATTTTTCACAGTCGATATTATTTTGCAGTAAGTGTCATTAGTAGCAGTAACTAATAATAAATAAAAATTGATATTTTGTAGTTTTTAAACAGATTTAATAATTATGTATTAATGTTATTAATGTTATTATGGATAATAATTCAAAAAAAGTTGACATGCTTTATAGATATTGGAAATGCCGAAAGAATACACGTCTTGCCCAAGAAACTTATGCTCTTCGTTATTCGAGTAACTATTATTTTAATACAATTATTGAGATAATTTTGATAAATATTAGCAAAATAGGTAAACAGGTATTTCATAAATTGAATTAGGTAGTCATATTTATTTTTATTATAACATATTTATTATTATCATATTAATTATGTATTTTATAATCTGTTATACCCGTGCAAATAACATAAAATCAAGTTTCCATAACTCGGCCAATTTTTAACTTAGAAAAGAAATTCAACAACTAAACTAAAATGCATTAAAAAATACAAAAAAAAAATTATTTGTAGTCAAAAATAGGTTATGTCATTAAAAAATAAAAGTTTTGTGTGCATGCGCGAAATTAATTGTGACAAAAATAATCTAATTATCCAAAAATGTGTTTAATGATGTTTATTAGTAAGCCAAAAGAGTAGAATTGAAATATATGAAGCCCGCACAAAATTATTGAGTATTTCCACTTATCGTGATCACACTGTATATACGTATAATGGATATATATATATATATATATATATATATCGTATGACAAAGTACAGCAATAAAATTAAACATTTAAATATTAAATGACTGATAACAAAAAATTGAATAAAATAAAATAAAATAAAATAAAAAAAGGCAAAACTATAAACTACAAAAATTAGGTTAACTGTGTCATGATATTAAGGACTTAGTGATACAAGAGGTAACTATTATAGCTGGGAGATATTTGAAACTGTAGATCATAAATAAATTCCCAGGTTTCGTATACAATTGACTACATCCCTTTTAATTGAATGGATATTCGTTAGAGTGCTTTTGAATGTGTGGATCGGGCATTCAGTTGTTATATGGTGAATTGTTTGCGTATCGTTTCCACAATTACAGGAAGAAGTAGTATGTAGTTTCCATTTGTATATCATGTAATTGCATCTTCTATGGCCTGTCTGATAGCAATTTAGAGTCACTCAAATTGTTCTTTGCAAATCAAAGCATTGTTGTCTGGATATTAGATTGGTAACAATGTTTTGTCCATTGGGTGACATCCAATCCTTAAGCCATTTGGTATTTCCCTCGATATTTTCCAGTAATATCTTCTTTGCAGTTAATCAGGGTTGTTTGCGGGACTTCAGACGTAATCTATCTCCATTTATTCTTAAATCCGCGTGTATTGGAAGGCTCTTTTATTATTGATCTTAATCCATTCCCTTTGGATCTTAAAAAAAGCAACACTGGAAGCCATTTTAAGAAGGGGGTATGTTTCTCATTGTTGAGTTGAACTGGGTTTCAAATCAGTGTCATATTTTAAATGAATAATGTTTATGCATTCTCTTTAGATTTTAAAAAATAATATGATTTGAACATTGAATTACCGCGTAAAGGTTAGTATACCGGAAATAATTTGAATATTACAACCTGTAAGTACTTATCATATATTCTACATCCATATCCAATTTAAATGCGTCACATTGTTGTCGAGTAGGAGACCAGAAACTTTTCTTTCGTAAACCTTTTGAGAAACATACATAATACATGCTTCACTAACTAAAAATATCATTCAATTTGAATTCACCCACAGCGCATTGTTCTCTGCAAATACTTCGACCGTGCGGTTTAAATGCAATTTGTTGTACATTTATTATACATTTAATGTTTTTCTCGGTAAGGACTATTTTTGTTGATAATATAATAATTATATAAAAATAACAATACAGTTATTAATAAATAATAAAGTAAACAGATTAATTATAATTTCGAGCGAATTATGGTATTTTTTGGTTTTAGAAAATTTAAGTTGTATAAAAAGTTTTTAAAATAAATAATGTTTAATTTTTATGTAATGTGTATAGGAAATAGTAAATGAATTATTAACATAGTAAATATATTTTACACAACATTATTGTTTAACACTATATTAGTTATATTAAGCTAGTTTGTCTTAAAACTTTTGACAATTATCGAACAATACCTATGTTGGCTGTGGTGCTAATTATGGTTTCTATCATATTGTATTTGACACTAATAAAGTATTTTAATTTAAGAAAAACGCTTGACAGGATTTAACGGAGGATTTTTAATATCTTTTGTCATCACCCCTATTTCTCGTGTCAGCTGCTCGTACTGTTTGCCAATTTTATAGTACTGTCTACTATGTTTATCTACTACAACCGAAACACAGTTTGTATAGCTTGTGATTCGTATTTTCAATTTCAAATTTCCATAAATATATATCGAATCTACTTCGTGATTTGCCCCAGACAAAACTTCATGGAATTCTAATTGACTTGCATTTAAGCTGGGCAAATTGTGTTCCTTTACTGTCATTTATGTACACAAACAGGGCAAAACTTATTTTGAAAAAGACATCTAAAGTTTGTATATTGAATGATTTATTCAGCTGTCAAGTCTGGTTTGTTGCTACTGCGTTAAATAATTGACGGTCAATTAATCTTTCTCTACCAATTGTTAGCTAATTCAACAAACTTATTTAATTTAATGGCAACGAAAAATTCTCGAACACAAACATAGTAACTTAACGATAAAATAACTGATAAAACGACAGATTAGTTAAGAATACAAAGTACACAATATTTAGAACTTTTCCAATGGTAATAATTATATTCATAAACTATAAGCACTTTAATGCAAAATATTTTCAGAAGAAATTATTACATTTTTATTAATTTATCATGTACTTTATATATGTAATATATGTAAATACTTTATACGTTTATGATATTAGCGGCACAAGATTGACTAAATAAATTACCTATTAACCTTAGAAGACATTGTTAAGACGTTGTCCTGTGCTTTAGTTACACTTATTTTAGAAGATGGTTCGATAATTAGCATTTTGACTAATTTAAAATTAAGATTTTTCTTTCTTTTTTCAGACTAGTGATATCATTTATAAATACTGATCAATACTGATAAATAGCTCATAAATACTGAATAGTACACTATGTTCTCTGAAATAATAAAACATCACTTTAAGAATTTTATAATTTAAAAATTTCAAAATCTTTATACTTATACTTAACAACAAAATTTTATAGATACACATATAATTTTAGTTCGCATATTATCGTCCATTACTCAAGTATTACAATACCTCATAATTAGAAATCGAAAGTAGGAGTTGATAATATTTTTCTATATGCTCTCAATTCGTAGCAGACCAAGCTAAAAATCCGAGCTATTCAAGGGTAAATTCAAAAATTGAAAGCTTTAGCTTAAAAAATACGGAAAAAAATATTTTTTGATTATAATTTCAGTTTAATAAGATATCAAAATGCCAAACAGTTATACATTTTTTACATTTTTTTTCAATTACAATTAGTTGTTGTGTATATTATTAATTTATTAACCCCAGATTTTTTTGTATTCAGAATATTTTTTTTTTTTACATATTTACTACATTTATTTTGCATATTTTACATTTTTAATGTATATTTTCCGAATCTTTTATATATATTTTGCTATTTTTAACTGTTACAATTTCCGAGCCCTATTTTTAACCTAAAATGCACGAATAGATTGTAAAAAAAGTTCCCGTTAATTTAATAATTAAGAGTAATAATTATTCCATAAAATAGCCAAAACCATAATATAATATTTACATTGTGCACTCAAGTCATTATTTATATTATCTTTAGATTTAATCTAAGATCATTTTGAATTACTGTTGTTAATTTTTTTCTTTTTATGAGTATCTACATTATTAAAAACTTTCATCTGGTTTTCAACAACAATTACACAACACAAATCGCAAAGTTTTAAAATTTAGTTCATAAAATAATGCAAAAATAAATATACGAATCTTCACAAACCGAATATTTCCTAATTTAGTTTAAATTATTCAATTCAAAATTTGAACAGTTCTCATGTTGAATATAAACAAATATTCAAAATTAGTTTTTAACATGCGTGGGTGAATTAATTATTTTACTTGGTGTAGTTTCTATTGTCATGAGTTAGAATCACTTGTGAACTTTAGAAATTCAAATTTGGCGATAATATTTTGGTAAAAAATGTATAACTATATAGACAATATTTGATACATATCGCTTAATCTCATCTCAATTTTATCGGTGGAGTATGATTGCGCGCGTTTTACCTCATTTTGTATACGAATGCGCATGGTACTGAAATAACAAAATACGTGATTTTGACCAATCAAAGGCATTTAATTACGCTCAAAATTTATGTTGCCAAATTTATTATAGTATAAAATTATTATTAAAAATTAAAAATGATAATTTTAAAAGTAAATAATTCAAACAAGAAATAAGAAATTATAGTTACATTTAAAGGTCTTGATACTTATTTCCAGGAACGGATAAATATTTGAATACGTTTCTTGGCGTTTTATTTTTTGTATAATCTTGATATTATTTGGTCGTACGTTTAATGTACATACCTTTCCTAATAAATTGTTGATCAATATAATCTAATGTAGTACTCACGCTAATCAAAAGTTAACTTCTAATTATTTTTATCAGCCAAGTAGAAATGGAAATTGTAGCTTTTGGTTTGAAATTGTTCCGTAAGATTTGCCTGTTAGGCTTATCAATTTTTTTAACTTATTCCATAGGGTATCACTAGAATTTTCTGAAATTGAGTTATCAATCATCATTATTAATGTGCTATATCCGTCAGCCCGCTTAGTCAGCAATTCGTGCTCATTCACTACTAACAAATGTCTTCCTATTTCCAAACTTAAATGGTGAATGTCATTTTATATTTTAGAAAATCAATATAAGACGTTAAACTCAAAAATTATGAAAACTTACTGATGACACAACTGAAGTCATAAGGTATCACATGCGCGGTTATAGTACATTCGTACCTATATGGGAATTTATAATAATGATAATTCTTAATATCAGTGGATATAATCGGGTACAGAAAAAATGTTACCGGCCCAGTTATAATATTTACCGTATATAAATTTGGCATCAATGTATAGAATTGAAAATTATGTGGCGCAAGTTATAGAACATTTAAAAAGGTACCGGCGATAAGGACTGTGCGCAGTCATAATATCCTCAATTGTATGCAGAACGACCAAACAATCGATTTTTCCGTTAAATATATCAAGCAAAAATATATTTTGAATCATTTATTTATTATTCTAAATTTTTACAGCTTCAATGAAGTAAATATAAAGTATTTTCAAAATAAATCGTGCTAACTATAGGTATTAAAACATTTTATTTTATCATTCAGAACAAAAAATTTTACCATGTAAAAAATGTATGACAATAACGCTGAAATGGTTAGTTTACCATTGTAAAACTATATACAATTATTTAAAAAGTGTATTATTCAGTAATTAAACTAAACTGCAATAAAGCAAAATGTGATAGTTTAATTAACAACTAAAATATCAATAATTGATAATTATTAGATGCTTTTTAAATACAATACATTAAAAATATAATTGAGGTGATTTTTGTTCATACAGAATGACGGATGCATATCTTTTAATCGAAAAAACTGTTTAGAATGACTATAAATAGTTTAATTATATTAGTTTATTAATTTTATAATTACTGAAATTGTATCTACTTTACCAAGATAATTTAAGATATGAGAATAAGTTATAACAATAGAAATACATTTACTTCGTACAATAGTATTTAAATAAGTATTGGTATTTCTTACTACATAAAAGGCATTAAATATCTATGTTTATTTAAATAATGCACTTTCGTTTTGATGTATGCTAATAATCATAGTCTAACATAAACGGTATTCTAATGGTATTCTAATGACAATAATGTGAGAAGTTTTTATGCGTATGTATGAGAAATAGACAGAGAGAGAGAGAGAGAGAGAGAGAGAGTAGAAAAGAATCTATTTATATAATAAGGGGATGGAAATATATTTATTATTTGATTCAAACATTATCAATATGAAATATCATTCGTTGAGAACAACCATGGTTTTAAACGAAAGACAAATTAAAGCTTATTTGAAATCCTCTACAACGACCAAACTGCAGTAATTTTAGGGCGATAGTATACAATTGTTTAGGACAGGTTGTACCCGAATTCCTGTTTTCGGAAAGGGACGATGACATAATCGACTAGTGGAGAGATAAATGAAACGCGTCAGAACAGTTATGCGAAATTGACGACAAAGTGACGTTTTATGTAAACCTTTTGTCAGGCTTTTGTTGAAGCTGCCATAGCAGACCTAAAACGATGAGAAGCAGCAGCGGCGTTGTTGTCGGAAAAATGAAGGATGGTCTAAAGTTGCGACGCGCTAAATAATAACAGTTTGCTGGCCTGAAAAGTATATATTGTTTGTGGTTTAATATATTATATTTTATTATTATAGTATGTATAAAATCTATAATATAATATCTTATTGACCTATACACTATACGGAGTGATTATTTTATCGTTAGAAAAATTATATTTCGGAAAACGTAAATACATACTATTGAGCACTTTCATCGTAAATACTATGACCGAATTTATTAATTCACACGATTTTCTATTATTTTCCGAATAATTGGTTAAAGCTTCTAAAAAAAAAAAAAAAAATATAAAAAAACATTTATTATAAATGTTGATGATAATATACTATATAGCTGACTAATAAAAATACATGATTTTTCAAATAAATTATTGAGTATATCCGAAATTTTGATATCTTTTATATATTTTTGAATTTTACGCATGATAAAATATATACTAAATTCTTCATCAATTAAGTCAAGAAAAGAAATCAGCTGATTCTATTTAATGGTTAGGGTGGTAAAAATGATTGACCCGGAATGTCATTGATGATTAACACGCTATTGAGTGTGTATCGCTCAAACGAATGAACTATGAAAAAAAAAAATATAAAAATAATTCAAAACTTTTTCACTTCAATTGATAGTATATAAAAAAAATATTATGTAGAGCATATGAGTACACATGATATGTATTCGAATAGTTAAATTACGTATTTTTTTTATAATTTACGATTTTTTTTATAATTTCTATCTTAAAAAAAACTACTTTTTAAATAATGAAACAAATACTTAACCAACAGCCATTTAACTATCATTCGGGAACTAATATATTTATTATTTGATTTTATAGCTATGCAGATGAGAAAAAAATGTTCATTATTATTTTATATACATTTTTTTCAATGTTAATTGTCAATATCAATAAGATTTCACAACATTTAAATGAATGTCGTTGTTGATCATAAACTATAATAACTAATGGCTATTGACTTAAAACAATAATAAAGTAATGAGTTATAACCAAACAGAAATCAAAAATGTTTTCAGTAAGTTTGAGCAAGATATTCATAAATTACCTACCTGATTATATGAGCTCAGACTGGTAACAAAAAAAATGTGAACGGTAGCGTATTTTTTTCATGTGACCCGTTAGTATTGACGAGAAAAACAGTGTCTATACGCTAGGTAAAAAGGGTTAAGGGGTAAACCGAAGTAAAAAAATTCTTTAGAACAAAAGGTGTGCCGTGATGATGAAACAGCAACTATGGGATCTGAACTGTGGTTGAAAGGGATATATATGCTATGTATAGTTTTTTTCCTCTCTTCATTCTCTGTCAGACTCTCTTACTCTCACTTCTTCCCCCTCTCTCAATCTCTTTTGAGTGAGTACTCGTATAAGCTCTTCAACATATCCCGGATCGATATATTATAAGACACCCTGTGGCTTTTGTAATTCTTGATTTTTAAAAGTCTCTATAACATATAATTATTAGCCAAAAAGTAAAATAATTTAAATAACCACGATTTTATATTAGGTATAAATAATCTAAATATTGTGAATCATCATTAACGCATATAATATAATGTAACATTAATCAAATATCATTAATAAATACATATTATATTAAAATATACTTATATTTCTAAGATTGTTGTGTTTTATTGTGCATAGAATGATTTGTATGAGGTAAATGTAAGTTGAAATTCGAGCTTTAAAGACTAAGTGGTGATATTATCTTCAACAATCATAGATCGTAGAAATATCGGTTTTACACAAGTATGAGAATATTTAATAAAGTAAACATAACGTTTATAGGTTATATTATTAATAGTATTAGGTAATAATAAAAAAAAAAACTATTAAACAATTCAATAGACATTTTTATAGTTATAAATATTTACATTGTATAAGAAATAATTATATGACGTTTAAATTTTGAAGTACTGATTACGTTATACTCATTTAATTTCCATAATCACCGCTAAAATCGTATTTGAGTAAATATTTATGCTTTTATTACTTATCAATATAGTTTAAATTCCATTCCAATTAAAGTATTTTAATTCAATTCACCTTTATATCTTCGACGAATTTCAATTTATTTATTGCATTATAATATAAATTATAGTTGTAAAAACAGTTTTATAATTAAATAGCTTATAATACTCTTGTGTGTGTGTGTGTTAAAATTTATCATAAAAAACGTATTGGTACTTAATCTATATTAAAATTATGCAAACAGTTTATATACGGTATACAGCATATGAAGTAAATATTTCATACGGTATGAATGTATATTGAATATTGTTGTCTCATTAAAATATATAATCCATCATGAAAATTAAAATACTGATAACTGTTTACAAATACGAAAGAAAATAATTAAATAGATTTTCAATGAAAGTCTACGTTAGGAATTTCTAAAGATAAAAATATTGAGACTATTCATTTTAAAATGAAACATAATAAATTATTGTATCTTATTAAAATAAGTTTCAGAGAATATCTTTGTATAAATTAATATAACTAGATTACAAAATGGTATATATATATATATATATATATATATATATATATCTACTATAGGATAATGCAATTTAGGTAAAACACCACGTGCTTCAAAGCTACAAAACTTTATACTACTATTTCTGATTTGATAAATATTCCTCTACGTTCCGTAAATTATAACACAGCCCAGTTGTTAATCAATATTTACCATTTTAAATAAATTTTCATTAGTTCACAAGGAATATATTATGAGAAGTTATCGTAATAATAGTTGTATGGTTGTCTCGGTGTAATCGATTGCATATAATTTATTAGTATAATTATGAAATAGAGTCTTATATTATTTATCGTATACGTACGTGTCACAGATTTCATTGGTTAATTATAATTACCTATTACTAACACTATTAACGTATGTACATTATATATAGTCATGCATTGTAGTACGGAAGATCATTCGGTTTTAATGATGACGTATTTTTATAAATTGTTACATACAGTAGCATATTTTCGGAGGATGGGTGTTGCTGGGTTTCGACCTCCCCCCCAGTGAAAAAAAAAAGGTTCAAAAGTAATAAATGACTTGCTACGAAGGCATAGAGGAAGAGAACATTAATTTATATCATGTGGCTGTAAATAACTCTTAATTTGTTTTTATAATAATAGTAGAATAATATAATTATTAGTTCATACCTTAAATGTATTTTTTTTATAATATTATGATATCACTTATCCTTTAGAAACATATAAACCACTATAAAAAAAAAAAAAAAAAAAAAACTTGTACCATATTTTGTTTTTATTAACTATCATCATATATTACAACGATCAATAAAATAATCAATAGTTTGCACGCGTTTTTGGATTAACATGATTTTAAAAGCTTTTTGTTATTCAAACCACACGGGTATAAACGCTTATAGTATGTTACATATGTAACTGTTTATGATATATGCGTTTAAGAGCTCCTAATAAGTCAAGTCCAAGCTTTTGCCCTCTGTTAGTTGGTTCGAAATATTTTTAAAATATTTTATTTTGAGTTATTTCTTTATGAAATCATATAATGTATACACTATCAATAGTCACAGTGCGATATTATGATTGCGTGCGTATTAAATAAATATTATATCATTTGCATCACAGAGAGTAATGTATTACTCGTTCGTTACGTCATAAGTTTTACGAAAGTGTATCACATTACAATGCATTTGTACGCGTCATATGTTGATGATGTTGGAATATTCAATTATTGTGCAGATTTATCATGCGTGAAAGCCAAAGTCAAACGATTTTGTTAAGTATATAGTGTTGGTAGATCGAGTCGAAACCGTAGAACCAGGAAAAAAGCGAACGATAATGATTGTCGGTAGTTAAATCGAATCGAAACAATCACAAGCACATGCGAGAATCACGCGAACGATATTTTTATGATTTACGCATGTTTGACGGGTACGAAAACATCTTGAAAACGGTAGCGTAAACATTCACATTTCAGGTAAATGTATGCATAGAGATTAATAAAAGTCTCACGAACCATCCGGAACTATAAAGCACCATAAACGTATACCACGCTCGGTTACACGCTTGTCGAGAGCCGAACTTGACCAGATTCAAAGGTCAACACGGCGTACGGGTAAAAATCAATAATGTTTACACCTCTTGAAAATGTGTGTGTTTATATATTTATATATATATATATATACACGTGTTTATAGTAACGTGATAATACGAGGCATATTCGAAAAGTAAGGGTTGTTCGCTTATATTTCAAAATCGACAAGTCATAACACGTTTAAACTTGTGCATATCTGTACGTGCACTACTCGTACAGTTATTTCAGGCGTTGTTTTGATTCAGTAGTAATTTTTCTAGTTGTGCGTACAGTAGACAATATCCACGATAATCGTTACTCCCGCCAGCTGTGAAGTTCGCGCTGTAATAAGATTTTTGTGTGCAAAAGGATCTTCAGCTGCTAAAATTAATCGAGAATTATGCCTAGTTTATGGACCTACTGTAATGAGTGAAGGAAAGGTTAGACAATGGTATCGTGATTTTAAAAATGGATGAACAAATGTTCATGACGAAAAGCGGAGTGGTAGGCCCAGTAGGTAAATTGATGAAATTGTTTCTCTGGTGGACCAAAAACTGCAATATGATCGTCGGTTGACGATTAGTGCCCTGACTGATGAATTTCCTAACCTTGGACGCACTATTGTCTACACAATTGTTATAGAAAAACTTGGATATCACAAATTTTGTGCAAGGTGGGTACTAAAAATGCTCACCGACTAGCATAAAGAGCAAAGAATATCCAGTGGACGAGAGTTTTTGAACCGTTACCGACCAGATGGAGACGATTTGTTTTCCCATGTTGTTACCGGTGATGAGACGTGGATATCCTACATCAAACCAAAAATAAAACAGCAATCAATGCAATGGCGCTACTCAACTTACCAAAACTAAAAAAAATTAAACAAACTTCGTATACGAGTCGAAAAATGATTGCTACCGTTTTTTGAGTCGAAAAAGGTGTTCTTTTGGTTGATTTTATGGAACATGGGACAACAATTACAGCTGACGTGTATTGTGAAATGCTCAATAAACTAAGACGTGCAATCCAAAATCGACGACGTGGTAAACTGTCGTCCAGTATAATCCTCCTTCATGACAATGCACGTCCTCACACTGCAGCCAAGACCCCAAAAAAAATTCAAGATTTTCGTTGGGACCTTGCACCTAATGACTACTTCCTTTTTTTACATTTCAAAAAATAGCTCAGTGGACAATGCTTTGAAAATGACAAGGAACTTCAGAACGCCGTTGAAAACTGGTTCAACTCGCAGGCGGCGAGCTTCTATGCAGATGGGTTAAGGAAGCTGGTGAAGCGGTACAAAAACTGCTTAGAAGTAAACGGTGATTGTGTGGAAAAGTGAAAATGATTAGTAGGAAACTAAATGTGCTAATAAAACCTATTTCATATGGTTATAATTATTTTTATGATAAAACGCCCGTATTTTTCGAATATGCCTCGTACTTATGGTGACGGGACCGAAATCGAACTGTGTCTATTACCGAATATCCTGCATATGTATAAGTGTTTTATTGCCACATTCGACCACGGGATAAACCATGCACATAATAACGATGTGAAATAATAAAATAATAATAGTAATTAAATTATAATAACGATGACCACAGCAACATATAATCGTGGGCGCTATATTTTAAATGAGACTGTTATCAAAAATGAATTATTCCCCACCTGTTATGGATTATATATTATACATTGCGTGATAGACGGTTTACTACACGGGATAACTTCATTACGATACTGTCAATAATTCGCATGGAGACGCACGTCCGTTTTGCATAAATCATCTCGTTTAATCAACAACATACTGGGCACGTTCGACACGCTAACCACTCATACTGTGTACATTCGATGTCGGACGCCGGTGAACGTTTTACTGCGGAATGTCATAACTTTCATCCCCACTAAACGGATTTCCATTATTTGCTTTTCTTCTGTTGTTTTCAATATAGATATTTATCGCGTGAAGTATGCGGTTTATCG
Organism: Sipha flava; assembly: GCF_003268045.1. Classification (NCBI taxonomy): domain Eukaryota; kingdom Metazoa; phylum Arthropoda; class Insecta; order Hemiptera; family Aphididae; genus Sipha; species Sipha flava. Next base: position 649,014 of record NW_020273617.1, on the reverse strand, counting down.
AATATTTGCTTTTTTCGTGTTTCATAGGCCATCATTTTCTGACGTTTCTTCATTTGATCGGTATGGTAATGGTATTCCGAATCGTCGGTTTATTGATCCAGTTTCGAACACCAATCATTTTGGATTCCCCAGTGATTTTTGCGTTTTCGCGGGTCATTCTTCGTAGTGAGTGCCACACAATATCATTTTTTCCAGACAATAATGTACCAAGTCTTAACAAGGTCGAATTGTCTATTTATATTATGCGGTTTTTTTTTTTTTGTTTTAGTAACATGTGCACCGAGGTATTTGAATAAAACGCGATTTGTTCAAATTAAATTATTACATATCATGTTGCATAAAAGAACGAGTACTTAAGTACGTGTACTTGGTTAAAATTGTTTTCTTGGTATGCGCAAGCCTCGTTGGGATTATATTTCCTTACCGAATTTTGACTATGCTGACAATGAAATATTATTATTACAGAAAAAATATAATGTATAATTCAACTTCAAATTTTGTAAATTATAGGAAATAGTTCTATATATAATATATACACTGCACTATAATTATATTTAATGATTCATGAAACAACATTTGGATGTTAACATATGTAATTAGTATATCCCGATAATGTGCAGCATTGTGAAAAACCATATACCTGCTCATAAGCACAATATTCATAGTTTATATTTTCTTATGCACGTAACTATAAATTATGAGTGAATTAATATTTTTATGAATAACATTGAAAATAACGTTTCATTGACGAATATTATTTTTAAAAAGAGGTATTAATTTTTGTATTCATTTATATTGATTTTTCGTTAATATTATTTCCTTATATATATATATATATATATATATAAATATATTTGGATAGTATTTTAATTCTATATTTATGTATTTATATACCTATCATGAATAGAACAAAAAGTTGTTACTTTTTTTTTTTTTTTGTAATAAATTATTCAATAATTTTAATGGATTTATACAGGGAAAAAAGTGATTATTCGCAAGCGATAAAAAAATTAAAATAAAATGTACTTATATTAATAAATAAATAAATAATTATTACAATTAATTTATTATAAATGTACATACGATTTAAAATTTAAATACAAGTTTCTAATATGATAAAAATAACCGTTGAAAAATTTAGTTTTTACAAATAGTATAAAGCGAAAATAATTATATTTGAAATATAAGTTATGTGCACTTCAATTCTTTTAATACAAGTCAAAAGTAAGCCTGTAAGTTGCACATAATTATTATTTTTACTTTCAGTACACATTGATATTGATAAGGGAATAACTTGGTATTATAAGATACCTTTACCTATACGAGATGACTATGGATTTACGATGATTCAAAACAATATAAAACAACAGCATTTTTTTTCTGTAAAATAAAACATTCTTAGTACGATTGTAATGGTATCCAATGAAAATGAACACTACACTGTTCGAGTTCTTCTATCGAGAAATCTATAGATTGAAATCAATTGAGATCCATTGTTGATAATAATTGTTGGCGCCAGTGGCGCACGCAGTGGGGGGGGGATAAGGGGTTGTAACCCCCCCGAAATTTTCTCCGATGTCTAGATTAAAATTTAAAAATTTTACAAGTTTGAAACATGAAAAGCTAATTTTGAATACCTAGTATCATTGATTATAAAATAATCTATTTTATTATCAATGCTATTATTTAAGTCAAAATATATTAAGGATTTGCATAATTTTGTTAATGGTAAAATGTGTTATATTTTGACCCTGACACGTCGTGAGATTTATAATATTTAAATTACGCCCGTCGCGTTATAAGTCACCGCGGGCTCGCAAGTGGTAAAATATTTATCACAGTCGCCAGGGCCGTATTTATGCCTAGGCCCGTGAGGCCCGGGCCGAGGACGGAAATAAAAATAAGTAAGAAATAAAAAAAAAAATCATATACATATTTTATGCATTTATGTAAATTAATATTATATAATATTTAATAGTAATATAAATAATATTTAATATTATAGTATAGATAACTGTGTGTAAAATACACAGGCGCATGACACTGAAAATGTCAATAACATGAAATCAATTTTCTTATAATGTGAGCTATAAAGATAAGATACCTACCTAGGTACATAATGTAAGTTGTTCATAAAATTAATTACGATAATAATATAATATATATAGAAGTTGGCTAGAGATATTGTGTATCCATATCGCACACCACAAATTAGAATTGATAATTATTTGTTTTGTTTATAATGACTATAGACCTAATTTCTTTAAAATTAAATACATTTATTAGAAATAATTACAAGATTTTTTTTCTTGGGGTAGGGGTGGCATATTTAAAAGAGCCTAGAGCGGCACTTGTTCTAAATTCGGCCCTGACAGTCTCCATGAATCTTTTTGTGGGAACCGTTGTCCGTATATGTCTCTTTTGGTGTGTGTTTCATCGTAAATGTGTGCAATACTGCAATGATTATTATCAAAATTATTATATTTTGTTAATATTTTTTAAGTTTAAAGCGTATAGCGTTAATCGCCCCAAGTTTATTTTTTTATTGTATCGTACAATAAGAAAATCGACTAACGATTATTATTTATTATTTAAAAAACGTGAGCGCTATTCGCCATTTTATATTATATATATATTGTGTGTAAGTGTATGTTTGTGTGAGTGTGTATATGTAAATTGTTTGCGTTTTTCATTTATTGTTTCTTTTTTTTCCCTTTGGTTCATATTGTTCCCACTATTGAAGTAAACATCTTCTTATTATCATCGCTGTTCGCCATTAGTATAATTATTATATCATTTTATTAATTTGGCATTTTGGTGATATTTTGTCACCACATACATATTTACTTTGGCACAAACAATAATCGTATATCAAAAGTAAAATAAAAAGAAAAATTATTTATTGAAGTCGCACGTAAATAATATTGACTGTAATTATAAATCATTCATCAAACTACAATAATCCATAATATTTACGCTGGTACACATTACCTATTGCAATGGTAAATGGTTTGTTCTAATTAGTATGTTATACGAACAATTTAGTGATTTATGAAATAATGAAATGTTCGATTTATTTAAGGGAATACTTATTTATTGAAAAGGTATACGTATATGATAAAAGTCTATTAACAGTACAAAAAAAAATAAAACGAATACATTTTTTTTTTTTTTTTTTTTTATAATCACTACACAAGCTTATAAATATTAAAAAATATACTTTAAATTATAAAAAAACAAACGAAATAATAAGTTATATTTGAATGAATACTGTTATTTAATTTCTATGATAGGTTAAAACTGGATTTCAATCAATGAAAAGTAAATTATCATTTCAAAGAAAAAAGAGTAGTTATTTAATTATATAATTGCTACAATATCCTATTAATGTATTAACATATATCTTGTATATAAATCAGCTAACTATATAAAACAGAGCATTTCAAACAGTGACACGTAAAATAGATTGTAAATAAATAAACAATTACTTAGTTCTAATATAAAAAATGCCTTTTCTTAGCTAAATTTTAAAAAAAATTATGATTAAAATAATGTTTAAGACTTATGAGTGATTTTAGGATAGAGAAAAAAGAAATCATACAAGCTTTGCATTTTTATAATTAATGAATATGGTAAACAATGTGAAAAAAGGAAAAAATTACCAGGTTCATTGAGTAGACTATTATGATTACATAAATGCAACGTATATAATTATAATTTGAATATTATTGACAGACATATTATTATTATTATTATTATTATTAAGTAAAAACCGAACAAAGAATACACTAATGAATCCGATGATAGATTTCCTTCAAAGTAAAACGGACCAATAACAATGAAATTCTCCAAAGTCATTAACGTTCTTCGTAATTGCATAAAATAATAATCTTACACTGCCAGTTGCGCGTCGATCGAAATGGTAGCGGTGTCTAACATTGGGGCCCATAGACTCAATATGAGATCCATTGTAGGCGTAAACTCGGAGGGTATTTTTAACGTGAAAGAATTGAGTATCGTATTTTATGATAACTAAGTAATAAGTTGTGAGTATTGAAAAAAAAAATTACTATAAATACTTAAATAATAACAGGGCCTCAGTCTTACCTTAACATCGAAGCTCTAAGATAATAGTTGTTTCACTATACACTGCAATAAATAACATATTATACAGATGGAATCTTCTAAGTCGAGAGAGAGAGAACAAGTTCGGTTCTATGAAATTTCAGAAGTAGTAGGTTGTAAGCATTTAAGCTTCACGACCGCAGTGCGCTTATCAGATCATCGGCCGCCGTTACCACCGCAAAGTACGTGATCCGATGGCAAGGACATTACAAAACTTGGTTAGGTTTTTTAATGAAATAGGTATGTGTGGGTTAGAAGTGAAAAATATACAATGAGGACACGAGGGAAATAATGCTGAACAATAAAAAGATTTAAAATACGAAGGCAGGGTTTACAGGGTCTGAGCTGATACTATATTGTTCCTATTCCTATTTATATATACGTATACATTTTATACATAAATGTATAAATGTATCATGTTGGAGATGCTTAGGTAGTGGTAAAAGTAAAATTACGGGACACAGGCGCGTGACAAAAGTACTATAACGTACGACAGCAATAGTGATGAGAAAACTTGTATATATGTGAGTATGTGTGTTTTCAGTGTGACACGGTTGTGGTAGATTTCTCCTTTAGGGCACCTGTGAAAGAAATTACACATTTTTTCCACGGCTCCCTTTTCTCGCTCGTTTCACTTTCTCTGCTGGTATCTGAATCACCCTTACTCACTATCACAGTGAAATAAGTGCATTTTGCTGACGACTATGGGATGCTTGTCGGAAAATATAGGACTGAAAAATTCATTCCTAGCTACGCGAAATAGCTACCAAAAACGTACACGTAGTGTGTATTCGTATATGTTTTATAACAGTGGTAGAATATGAGTTCTAACAGGAACGTTTGCTGCATGTACGAGACAAAACGTGTAATCGTTTATCGACTGCTGTAGAGTACACTCATATGTTCTATCGAATAAATAAAAATAAAAATATATTTTGTACAGAAATACTGTTTAGTGAGTAGTAGTAACATATGAGGCAATTTTAATGGCAATAGTTTGTTACATGTATTATACGTGTATGTATATGTTACTGTTATAGTGTTGAATTTGTTAGCTTATAAAATAACTGAATCATGTAGGTAATGTATATAGTTTATACTTTAACTAGTTATTTTATACGTTCCCAGGGCTCATTTAATGTGTCAAATCGTACAAAATATGTACAATATCGTTATTTTACTTATTCCAAATGATAACAATATATTATAATCTGTAGCAACTGTGCAGTCTCTGGGAATTGGTCAGAGATTTTTTAAGTGCACTAGTTCCAAACATGTGATACAGAGCGATGTATTTGCAGAATTATACATTGCATTATTTTCAGGTAATTTATGAAACATCTAATTATTTCATAAAATAATAGTAACATATATATAATCAAAATATTGATACACGTGATATACAAGATATATGTAGATTGAAGGGATGAAAGAATAACGGGAGTACGTAAAGAGATAACTGTGTAGACACATATTACCGCTGAGTTGAGAAAGTGAAAAGAAAAGAAAATAGCTCTTGAAAAACTTTATTGGATTCAACCCGACTGTGATTCGCAGTGGAAAATAGTGACCGTCATTGTTCATTTAACAATTCTGGAAATTAATCAATTATGAAAATGGCACCAAATCCTACGAAAACAAATAAAAAAAAAAGCAGATCATTAAAATACTGGCACTATTCACTCGGAAAATTATTTGATTTGATTTAATGCTGATTTAAATACACCAAGTTTAATGTTCATCATAGTCATAGGCTAGTAATTTTTTCTTTCGTCCGTTGTTGTTCAGTGATACAGAGGATGGAGGTTTTAACGACGGTCCATAACAATATTTAAGTGTGGGTATCGACAGCAAAAATTTTGTAACCTTTAATAATCAAGGAGAATCATGGTAATATTAATAACGATAATCTAATTCCAATTGCATGACACTCGTTTTTTTATTCCATTATATTTAGATAACTCGATTTTTATCCAATTAACTGCAGCTTTACAAAATATTTTTATCTTATATATTTTAATATAATCAATAATACTCACTATTTTTAATATAACTTATAATGTTTGTGATTGAATCGCAATCAAATTCATTTTTATTTCAAAAACTGTATTATTATGTACATAAAGTATATTATTATAGATGTTTCATTACAAAAAATAGGAAACACAGGTAAAATTTAAATATTATCATAACTCAATAACATTTTAATGTTCTAACGAATGTTATGTGTCAATGTTTCTTTTAATTACTAAAGTAATGTTACAGTTAGCAATTACATTATATTTATTAACCTGTTATAGTATATTTTTTTTTCTTAAGAAGAATGCAATATTTTCGTCAGCTATAACAACGCTTACGTTTACATAAAAAAAAAAATGAATTGAGAGAGGTTATATTTATTTCCATCATGAAAAATAAATATTAAAGATTTTATTGTTTTATTTAAAATATAATAATATAATGTTATTATTTATTATATTTCTAAATTTATTTTCACCTTATAAATCATAAAATCATTATTTAATGATGAAGAAAATCATTCAATCTTTAAATGGCCTTTATCCATTTTAACAGATTTAATTTTCAAGTAAACCTTGAAATTAAGATACCATTTAAAAATGCAATTAATTCTCAATATTTAAATTAAAGCACAAATTATTAATGCTAATTTTTATTAGTTCTAGAATATTTCATAAAGATAATTTTATTTTTATCTACGATTATTGTGTATTAAACCACGTAACAAATATTATGTAATTAATAATATGAAGATATAATAATTATCAATAATTAAGGGTTACATTTTAAGTTGTAATTTTAAGTTGTTGTACTCTAAAAAGTAGTGTAATATGATGACCCCTAAAATTATATTTTATCTGGTTTAAATAAAACTCCAAAAAGAGGGACACCGTCTCTTATTTGACTATTTCACCACAAACCAAGAAAAAAAGGGTATTTCCTGCTAGACCTGTTGATGATGTTAGGTATGACAAAATAGATCATTGGCAAATACCTACGGATGAAAAACAGAGATGCAAGCTGTGTATCAAAAATTATACTATTACCAAGTGCAGTATATGTGATGTTAATTTGTGCTACACCAAAAATCGAATGTGTTTTATGGAATTTCATAAGGAATAAACATACTGTAATAAAATATTGTGATAATTTTAAAATGTATGGACTAAGACAATGAAAAATAATATATATATATATATATATATATATATATACAAAGTAGGCACTAAAAAAAGTCCCAAAAAAAATGTATTATTTTATTGTTTAATTATTAATTTATTCTAAAGACAATCCTACAATTAATTATTTATTTTATTTTGTAATTAAATACATTTTATGCTTTTTTATGTTTTTATTTTCATTTATTTTTTATTTAGTTTTTATTTATTATTTATGTTTTATTTTTTATTTGGTATAATTTTAAAAGAAGTTTATTTTATGTAAGTATAAGCATCTTATATGTAAAAAAATTGTATTTATTTTATAATATTACAAAAGAAATTCACTTGTGATATAATTTATCTATGAAGGCTCTAAAGAAAGTTTCTACAGTCAATTATTTTATGTTTTGATATATTTTAAGCATGTTATATTACTTATGTATTTTAAATCACTTTAAAAGAAGTTTATTTTATGTAAGTACCTACTAAAGTTGTTGTAAACATAGGTGTTATAATTAAAAATTGTACTTATTTTATACCACTTCATAAGAAATTTACTAGTGATATATTGTATTTATAAAGGCTCTAAAGAAAGTTCCTACCGTAAATTATTTTATATTTAAATATATTTTAAGCATGTTATGTTACTTATCTATTTTGTATAATTTTAAAAAAAAATTATTTTGTGATATATTTTGTGTAATTAATAAAGAATAAAAGGAAAAGTTGAAAAAATGTAATTAAACTACAATCAATTTTTTAACCTTAAATGCCCAATGATAACTTTATCATGTTCTTCCTGGCTTGAATAATTCATCAAAAATGTTGAAAACATATTTTTTCTCTTAATTTGATTGTAATAAATAAACTAAGCAAAAAAAAAATGTTTTTTTTTTTTAAATTCTACTATTGGACCTGAAAGGGTTAAGGTTAGAGAATAAACATTGAAGTGAATTTTGTTGCATTAAACTATATATATAAATATAAAATTAAAAAACATATGTGATGATTGATCATTACAAAAAAAGTTTTGATTTTAAAAAATTTAAACTTATAACATAAGCTTTACATTTTTTTTTTTGAATTTGAGTATGATAGATTTTAGTTGAAGATATTTTAAAATGTCTTAAACATTTCCAAGAACTTATAGATACAGTATTCTGCTAGTGACGATTACCTAATTTGATGATAAAACACACCCGACGTTAGTTTCCAATGTGTACAAAAAATACTAGTTATCTAAAATAGATGCTATACGAAGAATAAACCAAAAATAAATATAACCTGTGTCAAAGATATTAAAAACGTCATTACATCTTGAGCAGTATTCTTCAATAGATGAAATATTACATCATTTCAATTAAATCCTTAATGTTTAAATTATTTTAATAAAAAACATTTTAAATTTTATAAAATATTCTTTTATTCAAAACTTTGTCTACATAAAAAATCTATAATACAAATAATTATTCTCAATCACTGTGCTTAGGCTAATTGTATTTCAAATACTTAATACATAAATAATTATTACCTACAACATGTTTATAATATGTTGATTCACGTGAATAAATGTGAAATATTTTCAGTATTGACAATACAAGCCAATGTACTATATTTTATAATTTATTATTAAATTACTATCAGACCATTATTTTATTTTTTATTTTAACATAATAAAAGTATATTTAATTATTTTTCGATATTTTCGAAGTTAAATTAATTTATCTTTCAAGTTATTTTTTTTATGACTAAATAACTAAAGTAAATAATGATACGTTAAAAATTATTAAATTATCATTTTCACTGTCGATGTTTTTATCAAAATCGACTTAATTCTGTTAACACATAAAAATGTATCAAAGATAATGAATGTGTATAAGAATCATTTACGGTTAATATACGTAATATTATATATATAACACATACATTATAATGAATCGGTAGCCATAATTTTTTTTCTAAAGATAAAATGAAGCTTTAAACGTAATTAGTGCATGTGAAGCCATATTGTCAAAACTTTTATAATAATCGAATTGAAAATAAAATCAATAAATCTAATAGCATTATTATCAAATTCTATATGAATAGCTTATATAAAATAGGCTTAAATCAAATAAAAATCATGGTCTATAATTAAATGAATTATAATAATAATTTGTTTTGCCTTATTGATTTTTGGAATTCACTATATTACAATACGTAAAGTACTTTTTTATCAAATACATGTCCCTAAAAAATTTCCATATTTGAATCAATTATTTTTATTTTTTATCATAAGCGAGCTATGTAACAGTACAGTCTATATTATTTTAAAAAATAAATTAATTTTCTTAAACTTGTCGATTAAAAAAAAAAAAAAAACCATATATTATTTATAAATACTTTTCTTAAATATTTTGAAATATTCATAATATTCAAATACGTTTATATTGGTGCACTTTCAATCAATACATTCTCATATATAAAGAAAGAATAGTGAGCAGATACTTCATTTGAATTTTTCAAGGAAAAACCATTTTATTCTAGACAACTGAAATGAAGAGTTATTGATATTTGGCTTATAAATTCAGTCTTATATACAGTAAAATCATGAGAAAATTGATTTTACAAATTTGTTAAAAAGCAGTGAAACTTTTTTATATATTCCATACAACTAGTGAACAAGTAAACTGCATTTTTTTCTTATATTTTCTAAAGAGGTAACTAAAAATTTGTATAAAATGAAACCTTATAAGAATTACATGTGTTAATATATTTAATTTTTATAATCTTAACAAGCATAATAGTAATGTATACTATAAAATAAGAATAGTATAGAAAAAAAAAAATAAAAAATAAATCTTATCAAGCTTCAATGAAAATGTTTGAGTGAAAATGATCCGAGTTGCTGCACATAAATGGATAATTGTCTTATAGAACTATGTACTCTTTCAGATTCAATACTAACAATGAATCCTAATTCAAATGTAAAATTTTAACCATTGAATATGTTTAGTAACGGCAGCACCGAATTATTACAATGATAAAGTTGTCCGGTGATGCAATACAAGTATAATATAAATGGCAAAAACAACAGCAGCAAAAAAAAAAAAATGTTTTGGAATTTAAAAACCTTAGCAGTATTTTATTTTGAAAAAGTAACAGCCATTTTAGTATCTTGGCCTCAACTATGTACCTATCCGGATAACGTTTTATCTTTAATTCGTTTCAGCAGAAACTATTTTATTTTCCTCAACACGATTTTTGTCCGAAACTATTGTAAGTGAAATGAAATGTCTCACTAAGCTAAACTTTCTCTCTAACGTATAACCTGTATCATCAGTTTTCTTTTTCAATACGAGTCAACATCTCGAGTAAAATTTAATTTTTATTCAAAATAATAAATTACCTTTGGTGCAGTATTTGCATGACAATGAATGGTTTACTGCACTTTTTGTAATTTATGTCTGAAAAAAATAATAACAATAAGTATCACGGGAAAAATGACTATTATATAATAGGAGAAAAAAATGGGTTTTTTCGCTGACAGTAGTGAAACACATCTATTGATAAGCAACACACATACCCACTACCTACTTACAATTTTGTTATTTATTAATGTGAGGTAATTACAAAAATGAACGAAAAAAATGAAAATATCCTTTTAGCATAATATCCTTCGTGTGTATTGTCGTTTTATTATTTACGCTGAGTTTTATATTGAAACACCCAAAAATACATCCACAACAACCAGAAAACAATAATACATATATTGCTACTGAAATAATAACATATTAGATTAGGTAGAATTCACTATGTAAATACCTAATAACTTAAATCACTGTTGAACCAATGGCCACAGCTTACCATGGTTTTTATTTGTGTAACAAAAAAATAATAATATTTTTTCCTTATTTAATTGTTTAACATTCGCATGTCGTATTAAATACTTAATATTAGTACTAATTAGTATTAATTTAAAAAAAAAATTATGCATCCATTTATATATTTTGATAACTAAATACACATTTTTAAATTATTGACTTCATGTAAAAAAAAAAAAAAAAAAAAACAGTAAAAAGCTAACACATAAATATAGATCGTAACTTTTAGTATATTTGAATGTTTTTTTCTTGCATCTCAAACAAGTCTCAGTTTGTTAAATTAATTATTGTTCAAGACCATTTTCTTTATAGCATTTTATAACTATAGATTCCTGATAAAATGGGTTAAAATTTTTATGACTAGTGATATATTGGGGTTTTAAATGATATTTATTTACTTATATTTTCAAAAATATTTAATAAGTATAATTTCAATTAAAAATCATTCGAAAATGATTGATATTATAAGTCTCATAAATTCGACACTAACTAATCAAATGTTGTTCTTAATATATTAATACACTAATATTAACACTAACCTATATAAATAGTTTTTCTCAAAAATTGCTTACTATTTTTCAGTATTTATTATCTATCTCTTCACAATTATTTTGGTTTAAATTATTAATTTAAAATTAATTGTACAAGTTATTAGCCTGATTATATTAATAAGTTCATAAAACTTCAATAAATAAATATGTTGAATTTCAATTTCTGAGTGATCGAATTTTAGTCTTTTAACTGATATATATTTTTACGGAAATAACACTTTTGAAAGACCAAAAATGATCAAACACATATTATTCAAATGTTTTGTCTTTCGAAAAAAAATCAATAAACATCTTGGGGTGTAATTATGTGACGTAGTCCAAGCATATTTTTTTTTCCGTAAAAATATTGTTTTAACTTGCACATGTTTCAAACATAAATTCTTGTATTGATTAAAAATACAATAACTAACCATATAAAATTGAAAACATTATTCATTAAACCTTCAACTACTAAAATTTGTAATTATAATGATTTTTCGTTCTTAAACATTTTTTTTTATAATACGTAGATAGATACGTAAATAGATTTTAGATAGACGTAGATTTAATATGTATACATCATTGAAATGACTTATTTACTTTATTTCTCAATCACGTACAAACTATACAAAAGTAAATCAGTATACCATTATCCTCTAGTGTTTTCATATTTCACATTCAATTAACTACATTTTCAACAATTATTTGCGACTCGAAATCAGCAGTACCTAAACTTAAATATTATATTATATTATAAAAACAAAAACAACATTACATTTTAATTAAAAAACGGTTTAAGTGATTATGTTTTCATAATTATAAAAATCATAAAATCTATGCCTTTTTAAAATTTGACCGTTATAAAAAAAAAAAAAAAAAACACTTTTAATAATTCAACTTATTGTAAGAGTTTATAACTAGGATAAGTTACGTTGCGAGGTAAAACGAGATTTTTTTCCTCACAAGAATTATAATCATGGAATTTCATTCAGAATAACTTTTAATTATTTTTAGTGGCAGTCTGCTTTTATTTTGAAACTCATTAACCTGTGATGAATGCACATTTTAAGTTCTACCAATAAGAAACAAATCCTATTCAACAAATGATGTGAAATATACAATATATTTAGAACGAACTACTGAATTTCGCACCAAACAATTAAGATGAATGTATAATAAATTCAAAAGAATTTATTACTTAATACTACTCACTGATTTTCTTCTACTTGAAGTAGATAATATTAGCTGAAACTATACACAATACAGGTGTCATTAAAATTAATTTTTACATTCGTTTAGGCTAAAAAAATTAACTATTTTTTTTATTTTTTTTTTAAATGGTAATTATTTAAAAACTCGAAAATAGACCATAATGAACTAGTTAAGGCGTGTAAAATTGTACATGGTTATAAAAAACATGAATACCTGTGCATTTTTCAGGTATTTTCTATTAAAATATATTATTATAATTTATAGTTTTATTTTTTTATGACCTTCACTATCTATATATATATTTATAATAATTTACTGACAAAATATTTACTTTTTTTTTTATTTCAACAAAATAACTTAAATTTTTCATACTGCAACAGATATGAAAACAATTGTTATAGTTATAATATTGTATAAATAATTTATTAATTTTTTTGTGCAACTATAATTAGATATGTACTCCTAATATGAAAATATTTCATATTCTTATTACATGGTTTTTTATTCTTATGTATCAGTAAATATGTGGCGTTTAAAAATCAATAATAACTAATTTAACTAAAATACAATAATAAACCAGTTAACTTGAAATCAAAAATAATCAAATGAAAACAATTTGTCTTTATATTTTTCTTTAATCTTATTTTACATAGGTGATTAAAGATTTTCGATTATTTGTAGTGAAATCAAATGTTGAGTGTACCTTTATTTGACAGTTTTAAATAATACTTGAATATACTGGTATGTACTAAACACAGGCGTAATTTGGAAATTTATTAGGGGGAGGGGGAAAAAATATAATTACATATCTAACTAAAAGAATGTCCGAGGCTAAACGCGGCTTTACTACCCACATATTATTTTATAAAAAATTATTAATTTTCTAACATTATATTAGATAAGCGAAAATTTAATATTAAAAATTAAAAAAAAGAAGGTTATAGTAATAGCTATAACCAGCCCTTTTGTATTTATTTGAAAACAAAGTGCATTAAATATTAGAGGGGACACTGCCCCTTCTAATTTATTCTAGAGGAGCAATTTTCCCCCTTTCTCCCCCCCCAGTTTACGCCTATGGTACTAAATATTTAATGTAACATACAATATATATTAAATGTAAACCATACCATTCGTCAGGTATAAAATTAATTTATTGCACATATATTTAAAAATAGTTATTCATGTTGTAAAAATTACGAAGTAATAACGCCAAATGGCCAATAATAATTTTGACTACAATATTTGAACATATTATAAACTATTACATTACTGTACGTTTTATTCCTAAAAATTTTACACGATCTGAACTTCAAGTTTAAATCATAACACATTTTAGTGCAGCTTATGGATCATCATAATTTTCCATCGCTCTTGAATACTGAAGTTGGAAAAGAACTAATGCACTCTGTTGATTTTCTGTATAAAGTTGATTTTATTTTATTTTTAAGTCCTTACATATCATTGAACTTTTGTTATATATAAATTTTGGTTTTAAAATTTGTATACAACTCGTAACTAAGAAAACCTTGGAGAAAACTTTATCAATGATTCGCTTTAAGTTCAAAAAGAGATGATTTTAAAATCAGAATTATATATGTATATATATATATATTCGGCGTGTATATACATTTCAATAATAACAATCTAGTATATATAATATATATTTCGGCGCGATGATGATTCACCAAGTCAAATGAAATTTATTAAGAAGAAATTTTACATAAATATGTTAGGCATATAAATGTATGGTACACACAATCAAGTGAATTCGGGAAAAAATACAAAAGTCCATGTACACAGGTAATGATTATCATATGCGATTTGCGAATGACTGATAATTAAATATGAATTTGACGGTCGTTGCCTTGAACCTATACCATAAGCATTATATACACATATACAACACACATATGTGAATACTATTGCGATCGACCTCTTGGCATAATTTTAACATTTTTTTCTGGTATATAATACCTGGTACTAAAATATGCTTCATATCTGCAGTATCTAATTATACACTATTTCCACAACGATTTCAATGGTTTTTATTGAACCTGCACACAGTCTACGCAAAAATGTGTGCTTTAAAAGTCGAAAAAATAGTTTTGTTAAAATGGGGGTTGGTTTCATTTATTTACCGAATTACAGTGCGTCATAAATAATGGCGATGTAAATCAGGTAGATTTTTAAGTTAGCAACGCCACATTGCATTTAATACAACGTTTTGACAATTTATCCCTCGCTCTCTTATTTAATATTTACCATTCCAATATTATTTGCCGTTATGCTAATAATTTAAAATATCAAAAAATTAAGTTACGAGTTGCAGAAAGGAAAATATATATTACAATTATATTTTACCCGATACACCAGATGATGATTCATTTGTTTTTCTTGTCTGCGAAACGGATTCCGTTGAATTGCACATTGGCATATTTACTATAGAATATAAATTTTTAAATGAGCGAAATGTACATACATGCATAAAGTATATATATATATATATATATATATCATTTAAACATATTTTGATTAAAAATAATTATGTAAATATTTGTTTGTGATAATGCGTTAATAAACAACTAGACATTATAATTGTTAATTCCAGTAACTCATGAAAAAAGTAAAAATCTGTCCATTTTATTTATTATTATTATATGTAATACATATGAAAATAACTATCCTATAAGTGATAAGTCATAAATAACCATCCAAATATATTTCACCTATACAGAAATCATTATTGGCGCAATAGTTAAAAATATAATTTTAAAAAATAAAAACACGTTCATATATGAAATATGAAATTTTGAATGAAAACCATTAAAATTGTTGAAATAAAATGTAGGTGTAAAGTATTTTTTTTTGCCGTTGTACGTGACTTCTGTACTTGACAGGAAGAAAAAACAATATTTCTTTTCTAAATTACAATATTAAAATCAGTCCAAGCTCGGTCTGAGTCTAGACTCAATCTATAGTTGTAACAAGTAAAGTGTAAGTATTTTAAATTTGATGGTAGATAGACTTAGAGCAAAACATAATCTTAAAATTTTCATTATTTACTTAAAAATATTTAGTCAAAAATTTTAATTCAAATCGACAAAAGCATAAATAATAAAACAAAAAAAGAACATAGTATCTGCTTCAACAAATTACATTAAAAATATTAAAAAAAAAATTCCCAAAATAATGAACTTATATATATATATATAAATAAAATATTTATATTGATATAAGAAAAAAAAACGGAAAACCCGCATACAAAAAAAGGATAATAATGATCAATAGATTAATAGATCCAATGAAGAAGGTAAAATATTATAAACTATAATCAATTTGTGTGAATGAAAATAAATTAGAAAAACATAATTTATCGTGTTCTCCAAAAGATAGTAATGCAATCAGTTATTAATTAAATTGCGCAAAAAATTAATTCGAAGCTTATATTCTTTTTTTTATTTCTATGTCAAAATAATATAAAAATAAACCAAATGCTATACAATTTTTAGGTAAATTATAGTCTTTTGTGAATTTCAATAACAAAGTATATATTTCAAGATTATCAAATTATAATATTTAATCTAATTAGTATTTATTTACTAATTAAAGTTAGTAAAATATTGTTCGAAAATAATACAAATTGAAATACACTATCAAATTCATGAATAAGTTTGTATTGCGTTCATTTGTTATGCAGTATTTAATTTATAAGTAAGAATAACATAATTAATCATAATATTACATAATTTTATAATCACCATCAAGACTTATAATTTGAATAAAACAGTGAAAAATAAAATTGAAAACATTAAGAAAAGAGTTATGTAGTAAAGCTATTCATATTTTTTTAACAATATTTTACACCGGAATAGATACTAAGATATATATACTCGTCTCATGATGAAATGTTATTTTTAAATAATGGTATTTATATAACAAGCACACATACTCCTCATTCATTTACACATATATTAAACTCGTTTCTGTTTTTTATTTATTTTAGATTCTGGGGGAAACTCAGATTTTGTGACTATGAACACGATTTTGATCGGAAGGAAATCAACAAAAAATAAAAAATATAAAATTATATTTCGCCGAATGTTTATATTATTAATATTATTAATATCAATATTATATATTAATGATTTAAGAAATATAAATTGAGCTAAATATTATAAATATTGCATTTTAACAAAATGATAAAAATCAAGCAAATCTGATAGGTTTTTATAGTAAAAATACATGACATTTTCATTTTCTATATTTAAGGTTTGAAATTGGATATAATATTTTCCTTAGAAATTTTTATGTAGAAAAAAAATAAATAAATGAATAAAAATAATAAAAATGCCGGAAGTTTACAAAATGAAATTTGAATTCGAATAGGTATATAGTGAATAATTCGAATATTCGAACATTTGATTATCAGTATTCGATGATACAATACAATACGTAACGAAAATTATTCGTTAAAGTTTTCGCGCAACACAAAACGTTTAATAATAATATTATATGGCTTATGTTGCATAAAGGCCTGCGAGAAGTGGATTCGAAGCCAGCGATATTTATTTTTTGACAGGGCAATTAAAATACAAAAATAAAAATTGTGCAAAATACACGAATATCATAATTAAATTATTATTAATAAATAAAATTATTATTAATACAGTATAAACTATAAATCACTATAGCGAGCATCGCTTAGAACGAGATACTTTTTACAACAAGCAAAATGTTAGGTCCCGGCAGGCACATATATTAAAATATACATCTACAACGAGTATGGTTATTAAGTGTTATCGGCTATGACGAGTAAAATAAAGCTAAGTACGAATAGGTACCTGCAAGATAAGAACTATTTTCGAATTTAGGTCGATTAATCGTTGACATACATTATCTTTAGTTGTGTAGAAATGGATTACTTATTAATAGTAAATAGTATAAAAAGTTTGTCATGGAAAAACGAATAAAACAAATTAGGTATTGTAGCATCGAATACTGATATTCGAATGATCGAATATTCGAATTATCTAGGTAGAACTATTCGAATTCGAATATACGAATACTCGAATAATTCGATTATTTGAACAAACATTACTAATTTATAGGTGCTTAATAGTTTTAATTTTCCCTATATTAAGATGTCTTTTTTTTATGATAGAGAGTAAATTACAATTTTGACACCTAACTTATCAGAAATTTAGTACTTATTTCTATTTAATCAATCATCTTCAGAAATAAAAACTGATGCAGCAATATCATTCACTCAACCTTGTATCTCGCCCGACCGCGGAGTCTCACTTGACCTAGGGTCTCACCCCTTTTTTCTTTTTTTTTTTTGTAATATTTATTTATATTTCCTTTTAACCGTGGTATATAATATTACGGTAATCTATCACTCACGTGTTAAAATCACTTTGGGCAGGAAATGACAAGAAGAGTTGTACTCAGTAGGTTTGCATTATAATAAATATATTGACAGGCTCGCGCACCCAATATTGACCACAGAATGTCATAAATTTCATCGTTTCAATTCGAAAACACTGACATGCAAAAATCATAACCGTCGGAGGGTATAAACGATACGAACCTATAATTTATCAAAATGTCCACCCGTAGCTTGTCATCTAGGATAACCACCCATAAGTTAATTTTCGTTTTTTTTTTTTTTTTTTTTTTTTTTCCAACCAAAATTTTTTTTTTTTTTTTTTTTTTTTTTTTTTTTTTTACCCGAAAGACATTTCATCGATTTTTTCATAAGTATAAACATAATATCTATACATAGTAAAGAAATTATTACGAATATTATGATTAATTGAATAATTATTTATTTCGTGTATGATATATTTTATTCTGATTTCATTCTTACCATCGTGTTTCGTAATACATATATTATATGACTAGCATTCACTTTAGTTGTATAATTGTAACGTATATTATTTGGACGATGAATATGATTGATCCCGTTAAAAACCAATTTTAATTTAACGCTTTTAAATGTATATTATATTTTAATTAATTACACTATTGCGATCATAAAAACAACGTTCTAACAACGTAAAAAGATAATAATGTAATACATTATTTACTTTATACATTATTAACAGTCGACCATATTGGTTTAATATAATGATAGTGGAGTTTTTTTCTTATTACTTTCGTTAGCCTAGTACTATGTGTATAAAATAAATGTTCAAAAATAGTCTTTAAGGTCGTGGCATTTTACATTTTAATTTTAATTCATATTTTTCAATACTAATATGAAACTCTACAGTATTAAATTTAAAATTGGTTACGTTTTATATTGCCACATTAATCGTGAGATAATTTTTCTTTTCCACAGTTAATTTTGCGCTTTAATTTAAATGTTAGATAAGTATCATTTTTTAATTTAAAATTTAAAATAAGTATTAACATATTTTTTTTTTTTGCTTTTTTTTCTAAAAGTTACATAATTATGATACAATCATACCAACTATAAATTAATAATAACCTATTGTTTTGTATACCGAATGAGAGAGATTTTTTTAAGAAAAATACTTTTTTCTAAATGTTTTGTGAAAGAAAATGAATACAAAAGTGATATTTATTATTTGATAAAAACCCTAGTAATATGCAACAGTCTCAATTACATCAGTCATATACTTACGGTATAACATAAAACAAGAATTGATGTACCAAAACTCAAAAAGTTAAAAATGAAACTCTTTGTATTATACATAGTTGTCTTATATTGTAAGAATCGTACTCTGTATTAAATATCAACATTTAATAATAAACTTTTTATGTCTCATGCCAACAGAGAGCCAAACTTTTATTTGTAAAAGATACACACTAAATAATTAACGTACGCTCTTTTCTATATGTTTTATATGTGTATTATTAATTATTCATCATGTGTTTATATTTACCATTGTATTATTAATAGTTTACTACTAAATATACTTCGTTAAAAGGGCAAAGCCCGTATATTTTAATAAATAAAATAAATATTATTAAATCAGTATGTAATTAACGATACATTACGTTGTACAATAGTGAGTAAGCGATATTGATCAATATATATCAAGAAAATGAGAACTCAAGTATGTAACAAGTAACTGCACTGCCCATAAAATATTTTTATTGAACACGTCGAACTCTACTCATACATCCTTGAATGTTTCTCATCTACTGAATGCTGTATTCTCTGACCCGGTCAAGAAGTCAACATATTTAATTTCGGTTTCAATTGAAGAACAAATATCGACTAGCTATTTTCATTCCTAATATAGATAAATGTTAAATAAAGCTTAAATAATTGTAAATGTGTTTTGTAAATAAACATTGTCCAATATCGAATAAATGTCTTGTTAAGCCACAAAGTGATGACTATTAATATTAGAAGTCCGTATCAATAATAAATAAATAATTTAAACAAGTAAAAATATTAATCATAGTGTAACATTTGTTCCAACAGTCTATAAAAATGAGCTAGCGACCACCAAGTAGAGTAACGAATGGCGTTCACTTTTCATGGTCAATCGACAATTACCGTTCAGATTGTTATTATTAGTACACATTATAAGTCCGCATGTAACATAGTCTTACTTTTCTGACAGTAAAATAATATTCATTGATTATGAATTTATAATTTTACCATCACAACGATGCGGTTTCTTAGACGACGAAATACTGAATTAAATACGCATATCACCTACGTCTTAAACGTAATTCTTGTATAACACACAATTTTGTCGATCGAAATCAATAGGTACATAAAATTATATTTATCTTATCTTATCTCGTATGTAACTTTTCCACAATTATTTCAATTAAAAATCACAAAATTTCATTCAGAGCAACGATGGTTTTTGGAAACATAGCTATCATAGCTTCACGTTAAGCCATTAACAGTTTACTCTCGTGCCATAATAATATTTTATCCTAATACTTACCGTCGTGGACGCATTCGTCACATTCCGTCCATATAAGCGCATCTGAGGCAAATGGTGGTGATGAGAATTTAATGAGCAGATAGACGTTATGGTTAGTATCCGCGATCCGTCAAATACTACACCCGTCTGCCCGAGCGATATTCACGCGAATTCGTTTACGAATTTCTGCCATCGGTAAGCCAAGTTTTTGGTATCTCCTCGGGGCAGAGTAAAAACTGTTTTCCGTCCCGTTCTCAGATGATTGGTCGAACGCAATGGTAGGAGGAATAGTGAACAACGACGGTGAGGGGAGGCGACATCGACGAGGAATATTACAATTGCTTATAGTAGTTTTCAAAGGGACGATTTGTCACCGGTGAACGCATAAAGTTGAGCGCACGTATTGCGTACAAACTTTGTGAGCAAAGTTCCCCACGTATCATAAAACAATTCGATCGAATTATTCTGTGTACATACATTCATAAATATATACGTATACAATGTATATTATACATATATATATATATATATATATATATATATATATATATATATATATGTGTGTGTGTGTGTGTGTGTGTGTGTGTGTGTGTGTGTGTGTGTATTGCGTAAACACAAATTTAGACGAGTGGTTAGTTAGTTTAAATTTATGATAACCAAAACGAAACACCCTCGCTCGGGCACCACGGAAAATCGTTCCCATTGTTGGATGTCATCGTCATGCCCATCAGTCGCTCGCAACACCGCAGTCAATCTAAATGTGCTACGATTTCAATACACCACAAGATATGCCACGCACATAATAATAACATTGTAATGCTATAAACAAATTAGCGTGTCAGTGGATTTCGTTACCCGCGATATTCGTGAAACAAACCGACTTTAGCGAAGTTCCAGAAGAGACTTATGGTTTTGACATGTTCGATTGTCGTCGGCGGAAACGCTCGCGCTGTGCACCACCATCGCGCGAGTGGTTGACTAAACGACAGAACGCGACGTCACAGAGAACGTCGCGATTGTGGTTCAAAAATGAAAATATTTGACCAAAATTCTAATTTTCTTAAAATTCTTACAAAATCTATAGAATTTACATGACTATTAATAAAATTATAATTTGTATTCGTAAACAGACTATAAAGGCCTACTAGTGCTCTGAATGGTTCAGTCTTAATCAGTCCAATGCGGTCTTATACGGTCCTAACATTCAAAAAATATTGAATCGTCAGTTTGGTTCGGTTCAGTAGTTTTTAGGAATAGTTCGGTCCAGTCCTCAGGTTAAATGCATTATTTTCAGTCCGGTTCGGTCCCAATCATGGAACATAAAATCTAAATACAGATATTGTTAAGTAAACAAATAAAACAAAAAAACCTACTTTAGGTATATATTTATTTATAAAGTCGTGTAGTCCGGTCCAGTGCAATATTAAACGCATCATATGGTACAGTCTGTGCTAATACAGACTGAACCTTACGGACCGGTCCATAAAAGTTCCAAAATGTTTTAAGATTGAACCAACAGTCCGATCTATGGTCTACATTATTAAATTTTATTTAACTACTGGTCCGGCCGGTTTAAAAATAATATGAAGCCATCAGTTCAGTCCAATTTTGATCTTTGATTAACGTTTAAGTGTGGTCTGGTCTGACTTCGGTCTGCTGGTAAAATTTGAAGTCCGGTCTGGTCCTTAAGATAACGGACTGTACAGAGTCCTAGGATCTACACATGTTCTGGTTTTTTTTTTTACTCAAAACCATGACACACAGGAAAAACTTTAATGACACGTAAAAGGATCCAATTTTGACAATTTTTTTTTTAAAGAAAACACTTATAAATATGAGTCAATTTGAAACAGTTTATATTTTACTATATTAAATTTATTTTTTAATAATAAACATTTCTATTATATACACACATAAAAATTAATTTTTCCCACCGAGTTTTCAAACTTCAAATTCTCATTATAAAATAAAAATTAGCAAATATAAGCAATATTTTTGTAATCAATAGATTGTAGTCGAAGTGGTGATATTGATATCGTCGTGCGGTTTGACGAAAAAGTTAATTAAATTTGTATGTTTATAAAAAGTTTATAATTATATTATTTGTAACATAGTAAATTTAAATCACTACTTATGAGTATGGGGTTATACGGGATTATCGTATATATTAACAGCTGTAACCATTAAACATTCGTGGGACCTTACGTGATTAAAATTTCGGGCCCTACAAAATTATTTTTATATACATCTTTAATATTACTATCCAATAGTTAAAATAAACAGCTTTAATTATAATCGACTATTTTTAATAAAGAAAATCATGTTTATTAAATTTTTTTCAAAATAATTACATTATTATTACTGCATATAACACCTACAACTTAACATATATTATATTTCATTATCACTTTTGTCCCATCAATTCTTAAATATAATAAAGTATAACAGGTATTATAAAAACTTATATAGTGTTCTGTTTACACAAGGCCCCTTAAACGGGTGAGGCCTTAAGGTGGGCGCCTATTCTGCCTAATGGGTAATCCGTCACTGGTTGTAACTTCATAAACAGGTCATTAAATATTATCTTTTTATCTTTTAAAACACAAATAAATCTATAGACATGTCGATTTAATTTAATTTTATTTGTTGTAGAAAATTAAACTATATGACAATTATTGATAAAACATTATAGTTTTCATGGAAACGATTATTTTGCAGTATGTTTTACATATTTTTATACCTTGGGTATTATACAAACATTATTATTTAAATATTTTCAAATTAAAAATATCGAATTTTGGCCGCTTATTTTCATTTTTGAACCACTGTGCGTCATATGTATAGTTAAGTGTCGAAGATAATTTAATTTGGTTCCTAAGCATCAGTAACAACAATAAATTACTATCTGAAAGACGAATGTATAATAAATATATAGTCATACATTGAAGACACAAATTACACAAGTACACAGTACTGATACCGATCTGTTGGAAAAAAAAACAATTTCTTAACAATCGACGTCACATCAATCGGAATGAATCAAAATAAAATAAATCGGATCTACTATCAAAGGTTTACAAAAAATTTGTAAAAAAAACTGCATTTCATCTTATCTCTTTTAAATAATTTCAGTGTTTCATTATTGTAGTTAAAACATTCATATTAATCATTATATTCTACATATTATTTAAGTAATTGAGCTTTCAAATTATTTACCTATATTTTCTATGCCAGAAAATTAAAAAAAGATAAAAAATAAAATAATTAATTATTTATTGATCTTTAATTAGATAGCCGAAATAAAATCTAAATTTTATACATTACATTTGATCAGTTGAACAGTACCAAATACTTTGGAAACAATAAATTTAAATTATATTTTTGGAAGTACAATCAAAACCAAGCAAAACACGGATAGAGAGTACGACTTGAAATAATGAAAAAATAAAACGAAAACAACAATTAATGACGAAACCACAAAGTCGCTTTGTCGGAAATTCACCAATTCACAGAAAATATCACGAAGTTAGATATAGGAACAGATTAATTCTAATAATGATATTGGAACGAACATACACAATCAACACGTACACGGATATATATATATATATATTCGTATCAGTCCCTATTTTTCATAAAAATTCGTAATATACATTTTTTTATATAAAATTATATGATACAAAGCTCCTCACTATCTTCTTCCATATGATTATAATTTTTAGTACAATGTCAGTAATGATTTTTAGTAAGAGTTTTTTTTTTTTTTTTTTAATTGAACTGCACATTATAATTAGTTAAATTAAAAACAAATCTGATATTATTTTTTAAACTGAAAATATACTTTTGTCTGGTATAAATCTGAAAACTATTTACAAATTATTTATTTTAATGTGGGTTGTATAAATTAAAATATAATAGATATATTTAAGTCCTCATCAGCTATCTGCTTAAACTGACTTCCTGAAAAACACCTTCATAGTAGTCTTATTTATTAGTATTTAGTAGGTACACACTTCTCGAATCCCATAGTGCACACTTGCAGTTTCGGACTACACACTTTGTGTCGGAATTCACTAAAAAATAGGGACTGATAAATATAATATAGGTATATGTGTACGAGTATGGGATTACAGTAAATTTACAAAATCAAAATAGTATCGTGTGATAAAATGCTTCGTGAAAGTAATTTATATCATAAAATATCCAATACGTTACACTATAGGTTCCCAATCTTTTTTGACTCATGGCACCCTAAAGTACAGTCAACTCGTGGTATAACGAAGTACAATAAAACGAAAACCTGAATACAATGTATAAAACTGTCGGATCCTTGAAAATCTTGTGATGTAACGAAAAATTAAATGAATTTTTGTCGCCTCGATATAACGAAGATTTTTTGGCCAAATTTCACGCAAAGTAACGAATTTTAACAATTTTGGAGATTGATACTCCACGTTTTATGAGCATGTTTCGGCTGTTATTATGCGATAAGATAATATTCATGTATCGTTTATATGATACACGTCTGTTAAATATAAATTTGTTGCTATCGACAAAGATTTGGTTTTCTGTGGAGTTCTCAATGACGATGAGATTTTAAATAAAGTTGATGATGAAGAAGAGTGTTCTGAAGATCCCCGTAAGCTCTAATGAAGCAAAATTATGTCTCCACGCCGTCTTAAATTTTTTACAAAGACATGATATTGACGACAATGTATTTTTTAATATTCTAAATTTGGACAATACTATTAATCGCGTAAACGCAAGTGAATACACACAATAAAAAAAAATAAATAAATAAATAATACTTATAATACTATACATACTGTATATAATAAACAAAACATTTGTGAATGTATCTAATAAAATATTTAATAATAATCTAATATGTGTGTAGATATGTAATTATAAAAATCTAATAAAATCTAAATTTTCTTTTAAATATCGTTTAAACAAAGTTTTTTGATTTAAGCTTTTGGTATAACGAATTTCGATATAACGAACTTTTTGTTCAGTCCTTTGAAATTCGTTATATTGCGAGTTGACTGTATTTACTAAAACTCTGAACATAATCTGCGATAGCATATCGTACATTTTAATTCATATTTTACAACTTGTGTTTTTTTTTAGCTAGGCTTAACCATACATGTTTTACACACATATTATTATAATTATTTATATTTTATAGAAAAATCAAATAAGTACTTTTAAATAGGTTTTCAATTATGAGAATAATACAGTGGTATGTGTAATTATATTAAACTATTAAACACACATTCTTTAGGTTTCATAACTTTTTTTATTTTTTATTATGAAATATATGTATTATTGCTGTACATTTGAAATCATTTTACGGCACCCTAGTTGGTAATCTCTACATTTTACTGTATATTCATCGAAACAACTAACATTATATAAATTGTATCTATTTTTTGTTTATAATAAAGCATTTTTATCAAAACAATAAGAATCGAGTAATATATTATTACAGAAACGATTCCTAAAGATAGTTTATTGTGTGATACTCTTCAGTTGATAATCAAATAGATGAGATGCTGTCCAAACTTCGTTGAAATCGTGTCCACATAAGAACTTATATTTTTACTTATACATTGTTTGTTGTGGCTTATCTACTATTGTTTATTGAATTTCAACTCTGTGAAATATTTCATTTACACGAGGAAAATAATATTGATTTTCTTGAAATAGAATTTTACACGACGATTTATTCGAGCCCATGGGGGTATTAAAGGTGAAGTATCAAACATTGATCGTTAGACAATTGTGCCAAAGCATTTATCAGTTATGATCACGTTTAGCACTGAAAAATGCGACTTTTTTCGTATTTACTTAAAGCATCCTGAACAGATTTAAGATTATTAGTAAATAAAAGTTCATAATTTCCTGTCAGGAGTAATTGTGTTCCCATCACACATAAATGCAATATTCCTCTATTTGTTTGTGGATTACAAAGTATATTATCTCGTGTAGTTAATGTAGTAACGCAGTTCGATTTTATCGAAAACAACTTTAGATTAAGACTACCAAAAATACTTTGAAACTCAAATACTTCAATGAATCAAATTAATTATAATTTTTTTTTTTTTGTTGCGCTGTTGATTATTAATGACGATACCATCTCTAAAATTTAATGCGTTAATCTTTGTAAATATTACGTTTAGACTTAAGCTAAGAAATTTGGGAATTGGAAAACATTTCTAGTACCAAAAATGTACAATTATTTTATTCTCTTGTGTTTCCGATGACACACTATGCGAAGCCACACACCTCCTTCATATAGTTGAATCATAATTGATACCGAAATCGTCTCCACGTCCTAATCCATTAATTGAAAGCCTAACTCCTTGGAAATCCATCCCGTTACCTGATACCACAACGGTATAGTGGCTAAAATACCTCTTAAGATATTAAAATATCTCCAACCACTGGAGTAAGATACTATTCAGACATTTTTTCATATTCCATATTTCAGATTTCAGATTTCCATATTGTTTTTTTTTTTTTTTATTATTACGTGGTGTGTACCGTTTAAACATATGTATTATTAAGGTAAAAACAAATCTTAGAATTTTTTTTTTAAATCTTATATAAAAACCGTTTTCTTGCCAATTATGATTTAGTTGATCTAAAAATTGCGATTTATAACACACAAGGGATTCACTTCTTGATAAATAACTAACGGTGATGATTTGACAGTATATATCTTCGTCAAAATATATAATTATTAGTATATATGTTAGTTAAGATAATGATTCGGTTAGTTTATGAAATAACTAAGTAATTTATATAATAACTACAAAGTGTAGGTAATGTATATAATTTATACTTTAACTCGTTATTTTATACATTCCCTGGCATCACTTCGTTGATGTGTCAAATTTTTACATTCATACATGTACAATATCGTTATTTTACTGACCGTCATAGCAATAAATTAAATAAAACTGACATTCTTGTTATTGGTGACTGAAGTGTTTATGTACGTTTATTGTGTTGGATAAAATTATCGTTGCACATGTATTATTATTAAGATTTTCAATAAAATTGGTAAGGTTTAAAGCTTATTAATAGTCTTACAGTCACACGTATTCAGTATTGGTTCGTCTATCTTTACAATAGCATTGTACAAATAAATAATAAATTTAATTTAAAATAAAAAAAATGTTATAATACATTTTAAATTTTAAAGTATTTTATACATTAACATGTACCAAACTAAAATTGAATGGAATAACTAGATTTTCTATGAAATAATTAGTTAAAGTATAATTTTTATGTAGGTAAGATTTCATACTCTAACATTCATAGGTAATTCATAAACTACCTAGTTATTTCATAAAATAACGGAATTCAATACTTTAACTATAACAACCAATGTTGTTAAAAATACTTTTCAAAAGTATTTCAAATAGGTATTTAAATACTTCAATTAAAAGTTATTAAAATATTTGTTTAAAATACCTTTGCTATTAAGTATTTAAAAACAACTACAAATATAATCAAAAAATATTTCAAATATTTTTAAATACATTTTTAAGCTTTTTTGTTATCAGCTTGTTAATTCTGAAAACATTACGGCAAAATTACATTAATTTATAGTGAGTAGTGACTAGTGACTTACGTAATAAATTAATTTTAACGAATAACAAGTGTTGAAGTTTGTGAGTATGTGAGATACTAGGATTCGGGGTGTCGCCGTTCTAGGATACTATAAAATATAAATAGCCAAATAGATATACGATATACGGGAAAATAATATTTTTCATATCATTAAATATTTTTTGTCGATAACAACATTTATAATCGTCAATTCGTCTCGTCGACCATATGCAATTTCTTCAAAATCGAAAAACCAAACTAGGAATCTTTTTTGAAAATTTTGTATTTAATATTTTGAAATACAAAATATAATAATAAATATTTGAAATATATTTGAAATACTTCTACCCAAAAGTATCTCAAATGAATTTAAAATACAAAAAATAATTTTAATACTAGTATTTAAATACTAATATTTAAATATTTAATAAGTATGACTGTATCATATACAATAAATATGAGACTAAAATAATAGTATACACATATTTACCGATTCACTAATACTAAAAGAAGGTTAAAAAAAATAAAGTACTTTGAAAGCTTTATTGTGTATTATAATAACAAAATTCATCATTTCAAATTCAGTAGAAACAGTTTATGGCATTCAAGGGATTAATAACCGATAGTCGTTATAACCAAAATGTTAAAAAAGAAATTGAAACCAGAATATAAATTTCTATAATTATTTTAGCATTGAATTTAAATTTATTAAAACTAGTTTGTCATTAACGTTTTCTACTGTAACTCCGAATACAGTCTTTGCAAAAATATTTTGCTTTAGAAGGCGTTCATTATTATACCAAGCCACATAGTTGTATGTTTATAAAATGTTTATTTAGCAATAGCAAACACTTTTTAACCACACTTAAAAATTAGTTTGTGCAGCAGTTTTTGCATTAAAACGTTATGAATTAATGAATATAATGTACTTATAATTATAATGTAAAATACCACCCATATTATAGCTCATCGAACAGATTCGAATAAGAAATTATGAAGCTTCAGTGACGAAGGAGATTAGATTTTCAAATATTCTACAATTTAATTTATTGCGTAGGTATGTATAGTAAAGTACTTCAAATCAGACATGTTATGACGGGAAAAAATTTATCATTGGTCCTTTTCTAAGATATAAAAACGTGAGGAGAATTCACTACCTCGATGTGAATATTACATTTTATAACTGTACTTATACTGTATATTGGAATAACATATACTCTATAAATTCAATCCGAAATATTTTTAGACAAATTTATTTATTGATTATTCTTTTATAATAATTAAATTATATAAGGACATAGGTCAAGCACTGAAAATCAATTGAAAAATAAAAAAAATATGAAAGATGATTTATCTAATAAAAATATTTATTGGAGAATACAGGTTAGATATATGTACTGTTATAATATGAAATATAATCGTTTTTAATATAATTAAGTAAAATTTTTCATAGAAAATATTTCAATTTATTACTGTCAAATAGCTAAAAAAAAAACCAAATTAACAATAAAAATATATTGTTATAATCTATATAATGAATTATATTAAAAGGAATAAAATGTGTTTATATGTACCAAACATTTTTTTTTATCATACATAATAATTTTTTAACGAATCATTTTGAACATTTAAAAATAACTACTCGTAATTTCATATTTTCATCGATCTATTTACCATTGTAAATTTAATACATTTTTGAATAGCTAAAAAAATAAATGTTAAGCTAATTATTATAATTATTTATTTATTTTTTTTTTGTATTTCTTATTTTCTGAATGAATCTGTTGTATGTAAATCATATTTTACCTATTAATTTTTTCAAGACATATCTCAATAAAAAAAATAATGTTTATGAATATTTTTAAATTTAGAAATCAGTAGAATTTTTCGTTTAATATGAGTTTAGTTTTTCAGTAGTACATTATACCAATTTCTTTAATTTAAATATATTTTTTTTTATTATTATTTGCATATAAAGTTAATTTCATGAAAAGGTTTGATTGTTGAAAACAACAAAAATATTCAAATATGTGTGCCAAATTTAATCTTTACGATCTTCCTTTGAATAATTTTAAACTTTTTACTATAACCTATGACATTTGAGATATATTAACATGGTATTCTTTTTACTCTGTATATATTTAGTTTACGTTAAAAGTTTTTGTAAAGTTTACCGTATCCATTCAATCGTGCAGGGTTTTATCAAATAAAATATATGTTAATATGATTTACAAGTAAGAAATTTCTAAAGAAATAATTTGTCCATGCCAATAAAACTAACATAAATATAATGCAAAAAAATTAAAAATGGGCACTTATATTATTTTTAAGAAATTTATAACTTACATAGAAGCTATTGTCAATTAAAGACAATTTAAAGATAAAAAAAATGTTTATGGTTTTAGTTCTAGTTTTTAAGCCAAAGAAATTTTTTCCGTCTAAATGTTCTTTATTTTAATGGAAACTTAATATGTTGTAATAGGAATCCATACATTAATTATATATACTAAAATTAAATAATAAATAATATTAGAATATTTTTTTTTCATTTATTTTAACTATTTTTTTATATGTTACCACTTTATAAGGTTATACCTAACCACTCGGGTCTCGGCAAAAATCATTATGATATATTTGAGTAAAAATATAGAATTTAGAATTCAACGTAAGATCCAGCAACAAAAAGGTAAGTGCTAGAGTGTAAATAGGGAATGCATTATTCAGCTCTTAAAGTGTTCAAGACAAATACGTGAATAGACGACCTTATAACACCTTTCAACTTGGTGATTGGCTCATGATGTACTGCTATTAAGCTCTTTAATCACTATTCTGCTATATTCTAAGCTCTTTTGAACATGAAATATATATTCACAAACACGGCCAAATATTTGATCACCTTAAATTAATTTACGCTAATCCTCCTTGTCATCATTGAAAAATAAAATACCCATTCTAAAGAAAAGAAAATTATAATACAGTTATCTATTTAATGAGTGACACAAATTATACTTTTACGTGAGTATTTCAATAAAATTTATAACTGCTTTTATTTATAATTTTATTTTTATTTTATTTTTTTTACTCTCGTAGACATACATTCTTATGTAAAATGTAATCTGTAGATAAATGTTAGTTATTAAAAGTGACATTATATTTTTAGAAAATTCGATGATAACAATTGTCTTATTTGATAATTACTTTTTATAATTATTGAGGATAAATAAAATACATTTTCTTATATTTTTATAAAATTATATAATATTATGAATATTATATTATATAGTCACTAAATGTCCATCTATAGTAACATAGTACGTTCATACATAATACGTTATCTCCATAATGTACTTATATCGTATGTATGGATCATGTGAATATATCCGTGTACATTTCCGGAACATTAATCACACACGTCAGCCTCTATAATATGAAATTGCAGGGATGCACGTTATCATTGAATTACTTTTAGTGTAATAAAGCAGATATAAGACAAAATGTTGAAAAATTAATGTTATAATGAAACAAATACTGTTAGGGAGTTTAAAAAAAATAATTACCAAGTTAATTAGTTTAAAATCAAAAGTAGATATTTTTTTAAATGTATTTCTCCATCAAAACAATATAATATGTTTTTACATGACTACTAGCATTTATTAGTCCATGAATAAATCAACTATCTATAATTTATTGCCTTTTCGAAAAAAAAAAAAATTCTATTTTATATCAAAATAATATATTAGATCAAGAAAAATGTTCTCGTGCTTAAACAGAAAGCATTGTAATATTTATTTTAATAAATTATATTATATTATGAATATCTACCTTGTATTCATATTTTAATATTTATAAATTACTAATGAAATACATGTATAAAAAAATTGATTATTATTCAATGATCATGCATAGCAAAACACACAAGGCACTGAAGATTATAAACAATTAAAATAAACATTTACTAATCAAACTCTACATTGATTAAAAATAATTAAACCCTTTGAATTTGAAATCAAGAAAATATTCAATTAAAACTTTTTACCAAGTAGAGGAAAGTTAAAAAAAATCTACTTCTGTCATTGAATCTCTTCAAACTCAACATTTTTTTTTTAAATATTTAAATATTAAAATACCTAGTACACCTTAATTTAAACAATAGGAACAATAGACCTTTATGGAATCATATGTGTACGTAAGAGTATGTGATGGATAATTTATTGAAAAGTCACACAAAATATTTAACAATTTTATTACGAATTGATCTTGAATTAACTTTAATGAATAATTAAAAATATATATAAAAATGTAAGTTAATATTGAAGGTATACTTATAAAACAAACCGGGTTCATTCTGGGATATGAATGCTAATTAATGTGTATGCACACGTGTCGTTTTTCTTTACTGTTATTTTAACTTTTATATAGACCATGTTTTCAGAATTTTCGACATTGATATTTCATCAAACAAGTAATATTTTACCATCCAACATAATTAGTTAAAAATGTTGAATCCAACGTAACGGTGTAATACATTTGTTTCTTATACGTCGAATACTATGAGTAAACAGATTATTTTAACCATTGTCGTCGTCATCATCATTAATTATTATCTAATGGTCAATTTTTAATCTAAAGTTTATATGAAATGAAAAAAAAATCGAAAATATAAGTATCGTTAATGCATTTTTATAATGCTTTCGGAAATAAAAATAGAAATCAAAAAATTTGTTCTGTAATTTAAACGTAAATTAATATGGTTTTAATTAAATTCTATCGACTTGCCCTTATATTGTTCTGGGTGTTATATCCGATTATTCAGTTATTATTAATTATTAATTAGTATTACGAATTTACCAAGAAGTCTTGGAATATAATTTATTATAGCAATGAGGTATACTCGTTTCATAATACCGAACAGTTAATTTTATATTAATTGGTGATTATTATTGATGTAATAAATTTACATCACTGAGACTCAACAATATTATATTTGTGTGAACTTATTGAAAATATCGAAAATAAGTATGACCATTTATATAATTTTTAACCTACAATGAGTCTTATACAAACTTCTGAAGTTTTGATATCCCAACTACACACAGTTGGTTTCATATCTCGTATTTCAAATTCTTTATGTTCTTTAGATTTTCGTTTTATTATTATAAGCGAAAATGTGAGGCGAAGAATAATAAAATATACCAATAATAGATTTATATGTACCAGTATTAATTAATATAGATAATCTCAGATAATGATATGAATATAATTACATTCAATAGCAAGAAATGTATGTATTTATGGCTTAGTTAATGATAAATATATAGTATTTGAGTGGAATTAAATATTCATAATTTATGTTAAATAATTTCTATTGTCAATAAACGTTACAACTAATGAAACAAATTTGTACAAATATTTTTTTTCCTCGTTCCGATTAAATTCAATGATCTTATGTTCATATAATTTATTGTAATATACTTAGTTTTATTCATTAACTACAAAAAAATTTGTACAAGTTTTCTGTCTTTTCGTTAAAATTTTCGTTTAATAAATCATTATTATATTATGCATCAATTTACTTTTAATAATGTGTATTTAAATTTAAAATTGCAGATTTATAAGGAATATAATAAATACATATATGTATCATTAAAAAATAAATTATATTGTTAATGTTGTTTCTTTTATGGTGTTTACTTCTATCACAATCACGTCATACACTTTTATTTACTGGTAAATCATTTCGATAATGAAATAGTCAATGAACGTTAACAGTGTTTCCAATATTTTAATTAATTTCACAACAAAATTATGTTACATACTTTTTTATATTCATACTAGCTGTAGTAAGCCTTGATAATTCAGAAAAAAAACTGAGCACATTAACAGTTTTAAACAAATATTTCCCGTTATAAAAAAAAGTAATCTAATAAATGTCTACGAAAACTGTACAATGTTGAATAATCATTATTACTTACATTAAATAATGCAAATTTTAAGTTTAATGGTCACTCAAGAATAACATAACATTTTAACACTAATATATATATATATAGTATACTTATAAGGTAAAGAGAATAATGAAACTGTTTAGAACTCTTGGAAATATTCAATAAATACAGGGTAATTTCCAATACATGGTCAAGTTTATGTATAGGTACATTACAAAATATACATGCATACACAAACATCATAATCGCGTATAACTCAGAGTATGTTAATCTTTCATTTAAATAATATATAATATTTGTTTTTGTTCGATTACATTTATTGGGATCACTTTATACTTATGACTGCTTGTTAACAAATTATAGCCGTAATTTATCATGCTTACTTTAGATTCGTTAAAATGTTTTTTTTTTATTTGTTTATTTGTTTACAGCCTCCTCGACTATACATCCAAGCATAGCTGTCTCCATAAATCACGATTTTGGGTCAACATATGCCAATTTTCATCCGAGTAGAAGTCCACTACATCCCTCTTGACATAATCGTTAAAAGAATGTAAAATAAAATATAGTTGTCTAAGGTGAACTAACTATATGAAAGCCTTAACATTTTATTTCATTAAAACTAATAGAAATTAAAAAAAAAAAAAAGTAAAAATAACTTATTCGTTTAAACTAATAGTTTTATATATTATTTTTAACTCATGTTATGAATCGTCTTATGACATAATGTGTTTTAATTAACACTTAAATATTATAAAGACAGTTTTCAATTTTCAATAAAATGCCTTATATTAATCTATATGAACTTATACTTCTGCTACTATACACATATTGTTCAGACCACCATTATTCAACCATAGGATCACGATTACATAGACAATGGACAGTGTTGGTCAGAGAAAAAACCTTTTATTTATATTTTAAAAAGAGAAAATAAATACTTAACATTTTTTTTATTTTCTGTAAGAAGTGTTTATTATTTTTCATACAAGTGATAGTAAATATTTTTTTAACTGGTAGTAAAACCGATATTTATAGAATCATACCATGAGTATTTTTTACTTGGGTACTGAGAGGAGGAAAAGTCGTGAGGTAACTTACTTTATTTATTTTTTTCTATTTTGGAAGTAATAACACTAAAATTATGAAAAACTATGGATTAAACTATATTAGCTTAGAATATTATATATCCATAGTAACATAGATTAATTTTAATGAGAATATAATTTAAAGTAAAAATAATTTTCAATTTATACATATAATACAATCAATATAGCCTTTTAATATTCTAAGAAGTAAATATTTTATACTTATAAATACACTAGCTAAACCTAATATTGAATTTATTTTAGAAACTATTGAGTTCTAATTTATTTTTGAAAACTTACACAATAAATCAACGATAAAGAGTGTAACTTGTATTTCTGTTCGATGATAAATGGTTTAATATATCCTTTATATCTCACTTGTCTTTATTAATTTAACCCATGCCCAGTTCTTATTATGCCGGCAATACACATTTGCCGAGACATCACGAGAGCAGCCAAGCACGAGAATAAACTAGATGCATTCGTGTCATCCTACCTCGCTTCAACGGCCCTCGGTCGGAAGGTGGTTATTTGTGCCCGAGTCAAAGGACACGAGACCAATCATGCCAGTAATCTAAGGTAAACCAAGAATGTACTGCATGCACTCGCACTTCCTCGCCTAGCCTTAATTCTCTCCGAGAGTTTCACCGAGACTATCTCGATGAATGTGTACTACCGGCATTATAATATCGCTCTTTAGTCGATCTGAGAATAATTTGAAAGTTTTATAAATAAAACGAGAACTTATGTACCACAGACACCGGATACTCTGTTTTAATAGTTTATGACCCACGAAGTTTTCCAAACTCCAATTTTGATTAAAATAAAACAGTTTGGTGAGAATAAATAAATAATCGAGCAAAATATCTGAGAACTTTTGATTGATTTAAGTTTCCTTGAAAATATTATTTAGTATCGGTGGATATTGTACATAATTTTTCAAGTAAATCGTCGGTGTTTTTCTGAATTATTTTAACTTCAATTACTGATAACTAGGGCCCGGATTTAAATGTACTTAAAACCATACAAATATTCGTATGCTCTAAAAAATAGTCGAAAATGTCCTTAAAAAATGAATTTTACCATAAAAATTACATATTTTTTTTTTTTATTTTAGACATTATCCAACACACTATTTAATACATTAAAATGACAAACACACGTAATACGAGCAACGTCTTCGATGTAATATTAACTGACTAATTATTTGTTATTAGACCAAATACTGGTGACGTTCCATAGTCTATAATAAATTAAGATAAGATAAAAACTGAATTGAAAAATAAAGATTGACAATGAGTATGGAAAAACCCGATAAACCTATTTAAATATCAAGAAAATAATTTGTCTTTTGATGTTATTTTGAATAGGCTAAATTTGTTTAGTATATCGAACAAATATGCATTAAAAACCAACAAAATGACCCAAAAATACTAAAAATGCTCTAAAAATGATAAAACGTCAAAATATGCAAAATAAAATTTGAAGTTTTGAAACCCTCGTTACATGAAACAAATTATGTTCCTAGAGAGCATTGTGTATGATCAACCAAAAACTTATGCACTTTGCATTGAAATCCGGGCCCTACTGATAACCATTACAATTGTAAAATTTCATTGACAGCGAAACACTAAGGAACTCGTTTTATTAAATAG
Source organism: Sipha flava (assembly GCF_003268045.1). Taxonomy (NCBI): domain Eukaryota; kingdom Metazoa; phylum Arthropoda; class Insecta; order Hemiptera; family Aphididae; genus Sipha; species Sipha flava. The sequence goes on along the minus strand of NW_020273617.1, from coordinate 611,881 downwards.
ATACATTCTCTAACACTAATGAAGTAAATTTCGATATTGAGAAAAATTCAAACCAAAATAATTGTCAAGAAATAAAATCAAAATATTTTTATTAGTTACATTAAGCTAATAAAAATTACTTAATTAAATGCATATATTTATCTATTAACGTGATACCTATGAGAACAAAACTTAAAAATGTTTAGTAACTGATAAAATAAATTACTAAATATTTTGAACTATATGTTATCTATTATTTGTGTGCAATTTAGTATATTAAGCTATTGTTTTTTACTTATAAAACAATATTTAGAAAAGCTAAAGGAACTATAATAGTACTCATTATTCAAGACTTCGAGTATTTTTCAATGTTGGAAGAACTCAAAAATTTAATATATATGTTAAAAAACAGAAATGTTGATATATTAATTAGAAAATCATTTTCTTTAGTCTTTAGGCTATTTAGTTCATTCTATTTTATATATTTCTATTTAATTCATTCGTCTAAGTGTAAATACTAAATATAATGTTTTGAAAATTTTGACTTACATTAAAAGGTCATGACAGGGTCAAACATCATACAAAATATGATATAAAATTTAGCATTATTAAATTATATTAAACATGATTAAAATTAAAAGTTATTAAAGTATTTAAATTCAAAAATGTTAAGTAATTGCACAACAGTTTTGCCTTTCATTTCTTTATGAATATTTAATTCCTATATTATAATGAAAAATATATATTGATGGAGGAACAAGATTTTTATTTTAGTATTAGGTACTGTTTTCTCGATGATATACCAATAAAATTGATTTTCTGTTTATATATTGTAATATATTTTAATTTGTCACAATATTTGTGATAAGTTATGCATGAACAATTCTATTATCTTATTTGTAAATATATAAATAAACATTTTGTATTTTTATTATAAATATATTTCATTTTTAAAATTGTATCCATAGATAATTAGACACTACTTGGACCTTTATTTTAATAAAATGCTAAAAACATGTAACGGAGCACATACTCAGACAAAAACGACCCTTTTCAGGGCCACCAAGAACAACATTGTGATGATGTAAAATGGCATGAAGGCAACCAATACAGCGGAGGAATAATGTCGTTTTACATCGTCGGCTGGATAGATAAAAATTCGACCAATAAGAATGGAGCGTCGATGTCCGATTGGGTATATATACCGGTCACTTCGGAGCATCGATACTCCATACGCAGGTGTCTTCCAAGGTTCCTGTATTTTCCCGACTATTTATTTGACTTACATCAACGATATTCCAATGACCTTCAAAGCATCTCTCTCGTTATTCGCCAATAATACAATGTTCCTTTCCACAGACAAAAACCCTAAACGTGCAGCCAGACAACTACAACACCAACTCGACAACGTAATAACCTGGTTTCACAGATGGCGCATTAAAATTAACTCATTCAAAACTGTAGTAGGTGTTATTTTCGGACGAACAAACACAACACACATACTGAAACTTACACTCGATAACCAAACCGTAAACTGGTCCAAACAAACTTAATATCTTGGCGTCACTATCGGGCGCAAACTCACTTTCGGACAACATGTCCAAAACATAACTAAAAAGGCTACCCGCATACGTGGAATGCTTTACCCCATACTAAACTGAACTAGCCCCATCCCAATCAAAACAAAATTTAACATATTCAAACTCTACGTCTCTCCTATTCTCACATATTCAGGCTCTTCCTGGACACCTTTTATCGGTCTCAGTCTCTGGAGACGCATTGAATCCGTCCAAAACATCGGCATCCGTACGATAACAGGTATGCCCACCATCGTCAAAAATTCGGTCTTTCTTAAATCTGCAAACATTAAATCGATCAAACACTCCGTTCACTCTCAATCCAAAACGATGTTTTGCAAAAACTCCTTCTCTGACCATGACTACATCCGCCTCCTAGGAAAAATGCACTCCCCTCCAATCACCAACCAACTACTCAAACCTTACCCACTCGATTGGATACACCAACCAAACTAATCTTTACCATCTCCGATAATTTCCCACCTCTAGTAGAGGCGCAAGCCTGGAATAGTTCACGGCATAGCTACTCTCCCAAAGCAAAGCAAACATTGGAACTCCATTCTTTTATTCACAACGATCAACATCCAAAAGATAAGTAGAATAAAAGCACCCGATGGCAATTACGACGACGACTGTTGCAGAGATTACGATGACAACGGCGAATACAACGAAGGCAATTGCGGCGTTCACGGCTACCTCGAAGACTACAAAGTGACTGCGGCAACCACGGCCGTGAAAAACAAACACGAATCCGGCTCCAGCGGCATTTACACGCAGGACTCCGCGATTCATGGACATATTCGTCGACACTAAAAACGACCTTTTTCAGGGCCAATATCCGTAAAAACCATTCCAGCGCACTTGCACAAATGTCCGCTGGTAAAAGTGATCACGTTCGATACGCTTGCTGACTTAAGTCTGCTGTTGACCGTGTATCCAATTCTCTATCGCACCTGCTCAGATCCGATACCGCCCGCCGCGACCGCTTATTCGAGCCAGCCACGCAGCCCGGAGTAATTTTATTTAATTAATCGTATTACTTTTATTTAATGTTAAATAAATAACTTGATATTTATTTCGTGTACATTTATATAAAGGTCCGGGTTAGGTCAGTAACCCCGGCACACCGTTTCAAACAATCACATTTTCTTTTCTCAGGATAATAAACGAATTAAAATGAAATATTCATAGGACTATGTATAAATAAAAACGTATCAGTAAACTAAGATACAAAATGTACTTTATATAATATATAACTCTAGATAATAGCTATTGGTCTTTAGCATGCTTGTTTATATGAAAAAAAGAATTTTTTAAACGATTTCGGAACTTCACCATAAACAATGCAAATATTTAGCAATATTATTGCATAATTATTAAATACAATTAATACAATAGAATAGTATAAGTTTTGAAATTCTTCAACAACATGAATAGCAATATGTTATGTTATAGTATATTACATATTCATATGTATACTGTATAAACAGTATAAACTGACGTTTTCTATGAACATATATATATATATATATATATATATATATACTAAAATACCTACTTGTTTATTAAAAATGAATCTTAATAATGAATTATCAAGAATTTTAAATTAGTTTTCGAGATTACATTACTATTTAAAACAACAAAAATCAGTCGTTTTTATTTATGGTTTGTATAATATATAATGTCAAAGTTCTTAATATATATAAATATAAAAATATATTAAATATAATTCAATATTTAACAACTAAATTTACTTTTGTTTAGTTTAAATCAATTTCAAAAGAAAATTTCGTTCATCTAAATACATAAAACAATACCGAAGACAATGTATATTTTTATTAATCCAAAATAACCTTTATGTACTTATTATTTATTATTTAAAAATCATACAGTATAAACATTAATAAACTATTGTAATCATAATGCGGTTTTTTATAAAAACACATTTACATAAATAATATTTTATACCAGTATAATATTATGAAAAATAAATCTATTTTAATGTGAAATAACACTGTAATATAATTATTTTAATATTTAAATATAATACAGTTGTTTAATTTTTGACATAAACTCCCAATCCATTGAAATTAAAAAATGACAGTGAGATCATATTATATTTTCTATAATTTGATAATAACGATAATTATATCATAAGTACTCGAAAACAAAGTATAAATACACTTCTTCGGTTATTTTAAACATTTATAACATCTTATTACTATTATTATTTATAAATTGTAAATATAAATTAAAAAAAAAAACTTTTTCGATTCTTAAATTATAGTGAATATCTATATTTAACTCTCGGACCTAATCAAATTTTTATTCAAATACCTAACCTATATAAGACCTATATACCAACCGAAACTTAATAAATTTATAATGATTTAACTTTTGTGGTTAACTTACCCAAAACAGCTGTCAAAAATCACCTATAACAAGTAAAAACAAAATTAATATTTAAAGAAACATGACATATAACTGTAATATTTACTATCAATATTGTATAAAAAAATCACGAAAACATATTTACTTAATTGTTTAACGAAGAACTATATATTTAGTATAGGTTCTGTACAGATAATAATGATTAGATAAACGCGCGTCATTTTAAGTTACATGTAACTATGTTGTAATAATGAAAAAATATTGTCAAAAACAATAGGCTCATAGTTATTGAATCTTAAAAATTAAGCTAAGTTTGATAATACATTAACAATGAAATAATATTTCATATAAAAAAATTTCTTTTCGAAATAAGTACCCTTAAGTTTTTTATTCATTACAGCATGCTATTTTTAATCCATGATTATACAAAGTGTGTCTATGTAGTACAAAAGTATAATCGTTTGCTAACTAAAACAATCTACTCTGACATCTAGCCCATAAAATTTAATAATGAAAAAAAAGCCCATACTTTTTTTATGATAGTATAATATAAATATAATATGATACATATATTTACTACTTACTTACCCCGATAAAAAAAAAAGTCTACTTATTTTTAATAAGTTATTACAACACTGATCCATCAAAAATATAATGATGTGTAAGTATAAATTATGAACGAATATGAAATATTTTTTCTTATGCAGTCGAGTCGCGATAACTTGAAGTTGAAAGGGGATAAAAATTCACTTCGAGATATGTATTATTCAAGATATCTAACTAATTTATAGAGGAAGAATTTTCTAGAGGAATAAAACACAATTTGAGTAGTCAAGTTTTTTGAGTTATCGAGGTTCGAGTTATCACGACTTGATTGTATTATGTATATAGAATTGTATTTCAATAATTTATAACTATTTTAATACTAAATAGTCACATGTTACAGAAAGAAATTTGAGTGAATGATATTTTTTTAAACGTATTCAACTCATAGACTAGAACCCAAGAAAAAAAGACTGGTTTTGGACCGAAACCGTTAAATAGTGCTAGAACCGAAACTTTAGTCAGAATCCGTAATAACATTTAAGAAGCAAGTAAAACAGAAATTTATATTTAAAATTGAATAATTAATGATGACAAATAAGAAGAAAAAATACAATTTTTTTCAAATTAAATCATGTATTACTCTATACATGATATGTATTGTAAGGTTATTTATACAAAAATTAAATTATTTTCTTTCAATCAATTAAATTGTATATACAGTAAAAACTCTTTATAACGAATCTGAAGGGACCAAGAGATTTCTTTCGTTATAGAAATTTTTCGTAATAGAGAGGGTTTAAAAAAAAACAAAATTTTAATTATTTATGTATAAAGGTATGTACATATGTAATATTATAGATCAAACACATCATTATTTTTACATTCTATTATATTTAAGTATTATATTAAATTATTATTATTACTATACATATTAAATATAATTTAATTTTTATTCTATTTCTTTATTTGAAATGAACATATCTATTCAATATCGATAGTAACAATATTATAAGTAGATAATGAAAGAATGTAATTATTCTGGGAAATTTCGGCATTATTGCAGATTATTTTTATAATTTATATATGTAAATAAGTACGATAACATGTAAATTGTATTATAAAACATAAAATATTGTTTCGTTATTGAGAGTGACTAATACGTTATAGAGAATGAATTGACTAATGAGATGTATATATAACTAACTAAAACTAACTAACCAACCACTATTATGTAATATTTATGTTATACAGAGTTTTTCATTGTAAAGAGTTTTGTTATAAAGAGTTTTTACTGTAATTCAATAATCAAATTTTTGGTGAGATTTCAACAATTATTATGAATATCTAAATTTTATATTTCTCCTAAAATAAGTATAAAGTTTATACATTTTTAAAATCCACCTTTGTCCTCCTTAATCTATATATGCTTCGACAAATTATTAAAAAATTGCACTCCTTATTATATAGATTTTATGGTTAAAAATTTATACCCATCGTAATAGATTATCATGTTTGAATTAATATTTAAAAAATAAACTTTAATGATTGTAATAAAAAAAGTTAATATAATCTGTGGTTATTTTAAGAAGTACAAAATCCCTTGTCCCCCTAGTCATGTTATGACGAACTTTTGATCGTACCATACAAACGGTTTTAGACGACGAAAATCGAATCATGGGCGTATGTTTTCCATTAATATCAGTTACATTCAAGATTTGTCAGCCAAATAGAGTTCAAATAAATTATACCAAGAGGAGACGATTTAAATGTAATACGAATTCAAGTAAACCAAAAATGAGAAATGAACTTAATGAAAAAATCGGAGACTAATGAAAAAAAAAGAAAAAAAAAATGCTAAAGAGTCCTTATATGGAAATATGTCTTATACGTAATCATTAATTATATTTATTCAGTTGGTAGTATATAGTATATTGGTATAAATAACCTTTTTTTTACAAACAAATTTTCTAATGACAAAAATTAAATATAAATTCCATTTCTTTCGTTAATCTGGTAATATTTAAATAAGGTATGGTTTTTAATTATTAATACAAGACATTATCATTTCTTATGCATTCCATTTCCAAAGTTTTTCTTTTTGAGGTCTCCGAAAGTTTTGAAATGAATGAGACTAATTATTAGTTTAAATTACAATGTTCTCTAATGTGACGATTTTTTTTACCTTTTAGTTTTGTACAGGTAAAATGTATTATTATTGTACCAAACATCAAACAAAAGTTACGTACAACTACCAATAAGCATTATGTAAATTATTTTGGTAGTATTTACTGTTTAAAGTATCTTAAATTTACTTAGTAGATATGCGAAAACTTTCTAATCGAAAAAGTAAATAATAATGATCAACATCATACATGGGTGAAAAAACTATATGTTAATCATAAATTGATTAAAAATTAAATCGTATAATTTAAATTGTTTTAAGTATTAAATTAGTTAATCACATTCGAATAAAACTTTCAGGCTTTGAGCGAAACGAGAAATACATAATTTGTTTTACAAGTACGTATAATAGACTTTATACATTTACTTGGCTTTACAATTTTAAAGATAGGAAAAGTACTCTGTAAGTTGCATGATGTACAATTTATTATGTATTAACTAAATCGAATACCTACAAAAACAATTTTTCTTTGAATCGTTTTTAGAATATTAAAATAATAAATGTCTCTAGATTTATACATCGACACGTACCCGACTTAGTTGTCAATATGAATCGATGATTCGTTTGAATATTATGTTGTATTAAATATTTTTTCCACGAATAAACAAAAATGTATTCTGTTCGAATAAGATAATATGCGTTTTGTCAAATTAGCGAATAAATAAATGCGTATTTAGGGATCGACTTAATGATATAAAATTAAACAAGACATTTTGACAACTGCTATCCAGGCGTTATAAATTACAGCCGTCGCAACTTTTTTCTAAAACCAACGTAGCTCAAGCAGATGTAGTAGTCGATCATACAGAACACGTACATGCGTAATTTGTCCATAATAATATAGATACCGTATGAATGTTAACATAATTTATTGGACACAGTCACGTATAAGGGGATTTTCTTATATTTTGATATTCTTATTTTTTTCCTAATTTTTTTTTTTTACATACTATGTGATGCGGGTAGTAAAGTGATGACGGATTCGAGTGCACAATTTGCATTTTGACCAGTAATACAAGCAGAAATTCGTCCCGGAAAATCCGTGATCCTTTGATTATTTAATTTTTTTCTTATTAATTTCGTTTGAATGTAATTTAAGTATCTTTGGGACCCATTTACGCATAAAAAACGAAATGAATCAAATGTTGTTTTATTTTTAACGCGAAATGTAGGCGGTACGAAAAGAAAATTAAGTAAATCACAAAAAGAAACCGAATTTACTTGGTTGATGCAATATCATGACTTTGTTTTCATGCAAGTTTATTGATTAAAATTGTTTCAGGGAACCTAGTCTGATTGTCCAAAACGATGTTTCGTGTCATATCTCGTACGTTGAGTGTGTTTGTTAAAAATAATACAACGCAGCTGGTGCCACTAGAGATACCGCCTTTGACGGAGTAACCATAAAAACAAAATTAAGATAAGGTAAGGCGCAATATTCGTTCTCCGAAACAATAAGAACAACAATAAAAATTTTCGTATACTTTTTATTCGTAGGTTAATTGATAATTAGGTATCTATTTAATTTTAATATAATATAAGACCCATAAAATAAATTTTATATTATAACTAATTAAAAATATTTTATTAATAAAGGACGAATGCTTTGATTTTAAGCTTAAATAGTCGAGTAAAAATAATTCTAATTCTAATTTTTTTCATCAAAAAGTTCTAATTCCCTTGAATATTTTGGTTGGTAATTTAATTGTAGGTACATTTTATTTGTCCATCTTTTCGGTCTTCAATTAATGTTCTGATGACTTTTGAATGTATAAGCAAATAAATAGAAAAATAATTAACCTTTCCTACAAAACTTCGTTTCATTACAATTATGGCAGATAAAAGTTGGTGTACTCATAGAATAGATTGGTGTGCGAAGGGAATAATCAAAAATAGTCTGTTTGTAATGGTCGTCAGGTATACATACACATAAATATATATATATGTAACTCTGTTGCCATGTATGTGTGAATTTATAATTTGCTTTACATAATAGTCGGCTCGTTGGTGTATTTACTGTAACATGACATTGAATTGATTTAAACGGTTGAGTCGGCCAAAAATTATACTTCTACGCCGAGTTTAAAAATAAAACTCGTGTATATAAAAATAAGGCGTACAAGGATAATTAAATAAAGTAAGTGAACGAATAATACCCATTAGGAATTATATTTAACAAAACACAACAAGTGTGATACGCTAGAATATTTTTTATTTGTAATTTATAGTGTAGCTTTGATACTATGTTACTTACACGATTTACATTGTAGGTAATTACTCAGATATAAAATTGTAATTCAATCGAATACCATTTATATTAATAGGAATACAACTATTGAAGTGAAATGTTTTAATAGGTGTTAGTTAAAAATGTCAGTATAATTATTTTATTTTTTATTTCATAATATCTACATTCAATATAGTTCATGTGTGGTTACTGATTTTAAATCTGTTGATTTCTATGCATTCTCACTGAATGAAGTAATTCAAAGTATCTTGATTAATTAACACGTTATGAATCAATTTTTAAAAATTTATGTTCTTTCTAATTTAAGTATATATATAGTATACTTATAAAGTTGATAGAATTATCAAACTATTTAGAACTCTTGAAAATGTAATATATATATATATATATATATTTTTTCCATACTTTTCTCCAAAGTTACAATACGTAGGTACTAAACGATTGTTACTTTTTCAGTTATATTATGAAAGGTTTATTTGAATTTTAACTGAAGTATAAACTATCATAAAGCTATGTAAGCAAAGTGTTTTTGAAAAACTATAACAATGGTTTTCTTGATAAATTAACAATATAAAACGGTTCAAGTAATAAACGATGTATAGGTACTGTCAAAACAAATTCCGACTTAAATATAAAAGTACTGTATTTATTTGTAACGTGTTCTTCGGTACAGTGATTTATGAAAATAGTAATAAATATGAATCATCAATTATACTACAGGGTTTTTGTTTGATTCTAAACTATCCCAAGTATACTTTGTAGAATCATCCGTACAGCAAAATGAAAATAATAGTTATCAAAATAGTATCAATTTCAGTATGATTAGTTCAATAATTGGTACAAGGACCGTTTTTTTTTTTTTTTTGTTATGAACTTATGAATTGTTTATATTTTGTGCATATTCCGTTTCCCTTGAATAGTTTTCAAAATATATTAAATAGCATATTATTCCTTTTAAGTCTAGAAACATGACTATCAATAGGTGTAAATCAAAGTTGACCTATGTTCATATATAATATATTATTAAATATATGGCCAATTTCTAAATATGAATTGAAATACTTTTGAATAATAGATATGTTGTATAAATATAAATTTATTTATGCAGCTACCAGTATAACTGTTTAGTTCATCAATTACATAAAAAATAATTGTATTCTTTTTAATATTACAATATGTACATTTAGTACATTTACTCAGAATTGTATTTACTCATGTTATTCTAAACTTCAATATGCGCAATTTATAATATCAATATATACATGAAAAAAACACAAACATCAATCAATTATGTTTGTAAGAATTTTTAATTTGAACATTTAAAAAGTATCCAATAATAAATCATATTCATCGAAAAAAGCTACAAAATATTTTTATCTGAAAAATAATCTAACACGAAAATTATAAAAAAAAGAGGTATCTATTATGTTTTTAATTTAAAACGTATTTTAATGTTCCTGAATAGTTCAAATCAATTGTTAAATTTTTACAATGGCAAGAAGTTAAAATATCAAACTATAGCTAAGTATAACATTGTATTTTAAAAATTAAATAAATGTGCAAAATAAAATTTGGTTATAATACATGAATACATAAAAAATAATTACAATTTACGAATTTAATTAATTAATTCATTTTGGTTGGGTTATAAAAATATATAAAAATAAAGTTTGATTTTATGAAAAATTAAGAGTTCTTGAGACTTAACTAAATAATTAGTTTTAATTTTAAATCATATGTTTGGGACAAATACTATCAGAAGATAATTAAACCATTGTATTCATAATAAACGAACGTCATTGAAAACTTAATATTTATGTTATAATTAAAAACAAACTGAATTTTAAAATTGTTTTACTTAAATAAATATATTGCTTAAATTAATGATTATTAACGAATTAAAAACTATTGGCTGTGAAAAATATTATATATATATATATTTCAAACTAATAGAATTTTACTAAACTTATAATAAAAATTATAAATTATAATTAATTTTACCTACAAAGAAAAATTATGAAATACCATTAGAACGAAAATTATATATTTGTTAACAAATACCATTAAATAAATTCGCCTAATAAAATTACCATCTTGTATTTTATATCTATTTTAAAATACATAAATGTATTTTGTTCAAATAATTATTTAAATTACCTTGAAAAAAGTGATATTATAGAACAGTTTTTCTAAAACTTTTAAAACTTTAATATATATATATATCATGTGTAAATGATAAAAAAAAGCTTATTAAATTTATATAATTATTTCTAATAATTTCTCACAAAATTTAATTGCCTTCTGTAGTAATTTTTTCAATATTTTGTTAGTTATTTCTTCTAAAATTAAATATTAAGTACTATTTCATGCAACTAGTAATCTTAACAATTTCATACATTTAGAAATTAAGCAAAATATTTTTTCATTTACTAAATTTAGGTATATACGTATTGTTTATAATTTGGAAACATTCGTTAAAAATATTATATTTTATCTAAGTATAGTAAACACATGCATTTAAATCAATACTAACCTAAGAGATGTACTGAAGTAGAAAAAATAAGATATGTATTTTTCAATCAAATATCAATATTTGTGTCAGCTAAATTTTATCTCGGTAAGCTACTTGTATTTGTCAACACCTTTTTGTTTGATCGATGAAAATAAATAAAAAATACACAGACTCTATATTAAGTACAGAATTATTTATTACCGGAAAAAGAATCGGAAAATACCTTCATCAAGTTATATAATAATATATTTTAAACTTTTTTTTATACTATTTTAAGGCAATAATAATGATAAATCGAATATAAAATAAAGCTAATTTTTACAAATGATTAACCAAAATAAAATATGTTTCAAGTTTTGGTATTTTTAAAATATAAACATTCCTACAAAATGATTAAATATTCTTAATATTTTCAATATAAATAGAAAAAAATATATTTCTTATCTGAAGTATAATAATATGAATAAATTAAAAAATGTCGAATCAAAAAACCATTTTCAGGTATGAAAAATACACAAATTATAAAACCAAAATGAAAGAACAATACTTTGTTAATAATTGCTTTGAAATAAATTTAAGTTCCATTTGTGAGCTTCATTTAAAACTTTTTAATTATATTATAATTTTTAAAACGTATAGTCATAAAATATTCAGAGAAGGAATAAATCACAAGCTTACAATTAAACAAATACTATTAAATTTTATCATAAAAGCTAACAAAAGGTGTCTAATATTTTATCTCATAATTTTCTATAAGCTACTGTTGAAGTAATAAGTTAGTTAAAATGTGAAAACTAAAACAATCTTCCTAATAGATATGTAATACTACAGAAATATATTTTTACTAAATAAGAAAAATACTAAATTACACTTTTTGTAAATTGTTCATACTTAAATATTAAAAATAAAAGACTGTTCCGAGAGTTACAGCACTACATTTTTATTTAGTTATAGATTTTAAATAAGTAATAGATGAAAATCATAGATTTTTTATGAACATATCCAAAGATAATTTTTACTTGATTGCAGTAGAAGAGGGGATTTTTTTTTTTTTTTAGATAAGACTTTTTTTTTTAATGCATTAAAACTTTAGTCAACACCAAAAGAGTTTTGAATTAAATTGAATAAATCTTTTTACAGATGCTTATAAAATAATATCGAAATTTACCGATATAGATGTGATGGGATTTTAGTAAAATCTTTTTTGATTCTCCAACAATACATAATCACAAATTCGAGTTCAATTACACAATAGACACACGTAGAAATTGATTTCCAAAATAAATCGTACAACTTTATCGTCTGGAAACCTTATAAATATGTGATAATATAATACGTTATTTAAATATGTAAAAATGCATCGATGGTATGGGCGGCTGCTAAATTTGGGCAAAAACAAATCAAAATAAAGAATAAAAAAATAAAAACATCTCCGGCTCCAATGAGTGTAACAAATAGTTGGTCATGTTAAGGCATCCGAATAGTCGGTGTTTCATGCATTTGGTTTCAAATAATTTTTAAAATTAATGTTTTAATGAGCTGAAAGAGCAGATACACATAAATAAATTGCATGGCTGGTACAGTTTATGTTTATTACGAAAATAAAACAGGACGGATGATAAATTAGTACGGGCAACGATAATCAAACGTGCGGATCAAATGTTAGTGGAAATAAGCCAGAAAGAAAATAACGTGTACCGGTATCGTGTACCAGTTGTTTTAGAAATAAGTCACGTTATCACACGAGTTCTTTAGAGCGAATTTTTTTTTATTCTTCTTCTCCCCATTCACTTCGCGCCCAGTAAATTCCTGTCAATAATAATTTGCTATACTATTAAAGCGGCGTGAAACCTCTTGCCGTCCTTCACCCCCCCCCTCCTTTGCTCATTTGTAAATACTTGAACGTGGTATTTTTATTTTTTTAACGCAAAGTTTGAAGGACAGGGTACCACCGATGGGTTACGTGCAGGGCATTATCAAAACCGGGCGTGTATACGAAAACCATCATCAACCGACGCTAACGATAATGTACTCAATTTGCCGGAGCAAAAACATATCCACGAGTTGCTGCATAAAAAAAACAAATAAATAAATAAAAATACAAATGCATTTTAATGGATGGGGTTTGGGACGTTGATGAAGCTTTTTATTTATTTTTTTTTCGCCAATTTCTTTCTCACTCTTAACTTGCGGCACTGAAATGATTGGCGTATTGCGGTTACGTACCACCCTACTGCTGTAACCCCTATTCATATTGAACATCAGCACGAAAACAAGGAAAAAGTATATTTAAGTAACACGTAAAAATCATAACTTTCGATGCGTTAAAATGTTTTCATAAGCTAGAATATTCAAAAAACAAAACTCCGTATCACCGTATAAATATTATTTTGATAAGTCTTGATTACGTAATTTGACATCGAAAAACGGATACATTTTATATAATTTATAAATTAAATATTAAATTAAAAAATACTACTGCTTTTGATAGATACACAATAAAATGTGTAGGCAGTAGGTTTACCGAAAAAAAATAATATTTATACTACAATATTTCAACATAATTCAAGCAACATAACATAATTCATGATCTTATAAATTGTATAATGTGCAAAATGATTAATTTTATAATATTGTAGCTTTATTATTTTTAAAATTTCAAGTTTTTCCTGCTAAAAAAGTAGCTTGAAAATTAAATATATAAATTACAAATTTAAAATATATAATTATTAAATTTAAAGTTTTTTTCTCCTTTTCTATATTTAAAAAAAGTAAAAACAAAATATTATAATATCAAAAAAATGTTTGAGGGAAACCCGAATTAAATCACCATCGGCAATGAATATTTATTGCATTTTTAAATTAATTTTTGGTATCTAAACTAATTAGAAAGTAGTATAGATCTATTGAATCAGTATTAATTTAGAGATATGTTTTGTCATTTGAATATGTCGAATACTTAAATTTTTTTTTGTTCTATCACATATAAATTGTAATCATATTTTAAATGACGTTTTAGTTTTTGATTTGTTTTTTAATCGATATTCATTAATTCATTTGTACAGATAATATTTTCTTTATACATGTATTTCAATTTAATATTAATTATGTCTCCATCTCTACTATACATATTAATTTTAGTCCAATTTTTTTATTCTGTAGGATATAATTTAAAATTTTAAAAATTACGAGTTTATTTCTTAGTAACTAATAACGGAAATAGTCCGAATACTGAACGTTGAATGTTAAACTGTACATTTATGATACTAATAACTTTAAGCTGAGATTGACTGATTCGATCATCAAGTTTGACATAAGTATTTGTGTTTTACTGAACGTCATTAATAAATCTGCAGAAAAGTATTTTTAATTTAAATGATTTTAAATGAACCATGTGCAGTCATGGTACCGGGAACATATTTTCGTCCCGTCTGTGTGCATTATTAGAATAATATCATCATAACGCCACTACTATAGACAATAACAATAAATCATCAAAATATTTTGATTTTGTTAAGTCAAACGACGTTCGTTTTTTTCGTGTTACCTTCAATTGAAGTTTGAAAATAAAAAAATAATATTAAAATATACTTAACAATTTTATTACATAACATAGGTTTGGAATTTGTTTATTACTAACTGTAGTAAACATCCCATATAAATTAATAAACTTGATATGATGGCAAACTATGTAATATATATATACAACCATATATATAACCATATTCAAGTCACATACGTGGAAACGACCGAGTTCATAGAACCGTAAAATTAGCGTGTAATTTAATTTTCTACGTGTGAACGTGGGAATTATGAATATTTGTTCATTCATTTATTAAGTGTGCGAACGTTGGCCTTGAGCATTGCTGAAATACATTCATAGAGATTCAAATTAACATTAGTATTACTTTCTAGACAATTCTCAACAATACTTATTGATCTTTAAAACGGTGTAGGTACTTGTAGATCATAATAATTTTAAAATTTAAGCTGATACTTCATCAATATATTTTAGCTAGCTGTTGGCTATGAGAAATAAGTACATTTGAGTTGTGTTTCATAGAATATTTAAGATTTATAATAATACATTCACCAGAGTACTTAAATATATAACTAAATACTATTTTTTATGCTATATATTTATTCTTCTTTAGATTAATCAGTTAGACATAAAAATAATAATTGAATCTAATTTTGAATATAATTTAATTTCATAGAACTGTATAATAATATAGTACTTGTACAACAGCAAAATTTTACATTCAAGTCCTAATATGTTTCAAGTTTAATTTAAAATAAAAATGAACAAAAACATTTTCTTATTTATGAATTAATACTGTAATACTCATTGTAATTTTGAAATTATATTCAAACATTCTTCTTATTAATTATTACATATTTATATTATTTCCTAATTGAATTTTTAATAATTAAACAAATGCAGCACTCAATTTTTATCAATTCTTATTTTTATAAGATTTTGAAAATAAACTTATTTAAAATCATTTAACCATAAATTTCAAATAAAATATGCACTTTAATTTTTATAATATACAAGTATATGGTTGAATACATTATACCACAGATTTATATTAAGTTATCGGTGTAGTAAATGAAATATTATACCCCAGAACTTAGATCATATTACAATATAATGTTAATTTATTTATTGTTCATTTTAATATCATATAAGTGCTTTGTTTCATTTTTAATTTAATTTCACACCGAGTTAAACACCTTAACAACATTTTATAATATTTCAGAAAACATTAATTTTACAGTTCATTAATAACAAATCTATTGCGATTACTATAGTTATTCGTTAAAGAAATAGTGCAATTATTAATATTTCACATCTGCTTCATAAACAGATGTAGAAATACCTTCGGTGGAAAATAAAAATTTTCCCAGGAATATTTTGAAAAATATCGATGACAATATTCCATTCGAGAAAATTTCGTTCTCTGACCCCATCATAATGTGTTTTATTCTATGAAGTTGTTCAAAATCCCGAAAGCCTAAAAAAAAATTACTCACTCCTAAGTCAGAATTCTAGTGACATTTACTCAAACGTTGCCGTCCATAGCTTTTCTGAAAGTTCAACCTTTTCCTGGTTTAATATAAAACGTACATTATAAATATATATATATATAAAATAAATAAACCTTTTTGAAAGACCTTTAAACGACTGAATTGTTGCCAAAGAATAAAAGGAAACGCGAGTAAAACCCTCCACATGTTTTCGAAATGAGTATTGCCTGAATAAAATATCGCTTAAGCATACACGACTTGCCTATCCTCCTAAATGTGGCCGATAAGTATTTCTTAAGACATTTTATTTGTTTACTTTTTTAATCTCACTATATCGTTAGTTGTTTGTGTACATTGGCATACGTTTATTTTGATGCATGTATTTGAACCGAAAAGAACAATACAGTTGCCTCAATGTAAAACAAACGGTTTGACGTTTTTATTATTTTCGTACGAGAAACTGATTACATTTATGTTAATAAAATATAGATAAGAGAAATTGTAATGCATATGTATTAGAAACTAATATTAAATTACAGTCAACACACAATAATCACTTGGTGATCTTTTTGGAATTTAAAATTATATGAATTGTAAATTTAATGAAATTAATTTATCAAACAATGACGTAATAATGTTTTCTTGCCAAGATATTTTTATTTCTCAGATTAGGTATCAATAAATATATCACTATTATTATATATATACTTGCAATTAACTTAGGATGATAAGCTTTGTACTTTTGACATTTTTGTGTACAAGCATTTTTAAATTCAAAAATTATATTGCTAACTATCGTGTAATAATAATGGCTACTCCTAAACAAATAAATATTGTAAACCATATACGTTGTGTTTACCGAATACATACAATTACGTTTTTTATGATATTCACGTAAAATCAATTATATTTGATTAGTGTATCTTAGTGTATAAGTATATGTATATATTTTATGATTTCAATACGTAATAAAATATCGATTGTTCACAATTTTTATGTTTTAATATATAATACGGTCAGGCTCAATATTTATTAACTATCTATTTTTAAATATATATATATATATTTTTTTTAAGTGAAAACATCTTACACGGTGTTCAGATTTTTCCTCTTAGGCAGCGAACATTTTTGAGCGTTACCTTTTTCGCGTAACACTCCATACCTATTATATTATTAAAAGGAAAGGCGATTTTTATTACAGTTAAGTTATATCTGAAATTCTATTGGACCGATTTGCACAGTCTTTTTTTTTTTTTTTAAACGTAAGTACTTTGTGTGCACATGAGTCATCTAACGAGAAAAGTTCAAAAATGTAATCAATTAAACAGTTATTAGAAATATTAATTTATATTAAATTGTCCATGTATACGATATTGGTTCGGTTCAAGACTGTGGCGCGGTGCGGCGGCACGAAACACTGACACGGTGGGGAAAGTTTGGTCGGCCACATTACCGTCTGGCCACCACCGACCGCTGTCGTATCCCAAACCTCACCCACCGCTAGATAACCGCCCACCTCATGACTCGTCTGGATAAAGATAGTACGGTGGCATAAAATGCGTATCCTCTTTGAATCAGTGTAATTCTTAAACATTTCTAATCCTATTCTACGAACAATACGAAAACGCGTGTTTTCAATTAATAATAATTACTTCAAATTCTACATAATAAATCTTTATTTCTAAGCTCATTTAATATGTTTTTGCGTTTTCCGAGGGTCAACCGTGACACTTTGTGGTTATTATTATTTTTTTTTTTTTTTGAAACGTTCTTTTACCTTTTTTCCCGCATTTATTTTCACCGCTCTTACGAGTTTACAGTGTTCTCAAATTCTATTTAGGGTTTACCGCGGCAATAATTGGACAACGGGTTGTCGCGTGATGGTCGGTCAGCGTTTGCCCTTTATGAGGTGAACCCGTATTTACTTTTTCGGTATCGGTCGCCGCGACGGTTTACGTCTACTACTCGGCGGGCAGCACGTTGACGTACGTGGGGCGCAAACATTCGGCGTCGATTGACGTTCATGCGCCGACTTTGATCTCTGCTCCTCGTCGAACGGACAACAATGGGCGGCGGCGAACGTGGACGGACACAAACTTTCGCGCATGCTGCTCATTCCTCGACGAGCGGTCGTCATCCACTTACACGACTTACTTAAAGTCTTCATCAGCGTGAACGACCCTGTGCGGTATGCCTTGGAACGATTGACGCGCAATGAAGCTCATCGATCAGTATCAGTATCAGAGTATCTAAATAGCGTTTACTGCCCATGTGTCGCGACATGTCGGTTCATCGGGACTGTTACGGGGTTATTTTTATTGCCAGAATCGGCGTGTTAGTAGGTACGTTAAGGTATTTGGTTTCCCGTACCGAACATTACGCAGCCAGTGTCGGGCCTGAGTACACATTTCTTGTTCGGCTGAATAAAAAAAAGATCCCTCCATTTAGGTACATCAAGGAAGGCATGACTATATTATTTGTTCGATAAATTTATTCTATGGATTGCATACTTGGCTAATACCGAGGTGAGTCATTGTATTCAGCTCGTATGGAATGTAAACGCACAACAACTAACATAATCAAATGCATTGATTATGAACGTTGATGCATAATACAGATGCAATTATTTATTTATTTTTATTTTTATAAATATCGGCTACTATGGTCATGTCATTAGTGTACATTGCATTGGTATATTTACATTAGTAATTATTTTAATTCTGCTGACAAATGTGTAAAAAAAAATTATTTATTTCTTCTAAATCAGGCATGCTGTTACCTTCAAACCTAATATGAAATACAAGTCCTATAGATCATATTATAATAGCTCTTAACTCATTGACGATCTTAATCTTGTTTTTATTATTTCATAGTTTGGTAAACGATCTTTCACCATATGATTGTATGCATAAAAGAGAATATAAATGTTTATTTCAAGCGTAGATAACGCTAAAATAAATATAAAGTGAATAGAACGCAGCTGTATAGAAGTTATATAATAATTTCATGACATATGGTATACATTTACAGCATTTTAAATTTTTATATTAATTTGGTTTCAGTGAATACTTATGAACATCGGTAATCGTTTTATTTTTACATAATATACCTTCTTTATTATTAGTCACTTCAGATTTTTATTATTATTATAGCAATATATAAATAAATAAAAAAATGAAATCTTAGCCTAGAGTATTTGAACATTGATAAAGCACGATCAGTTATGAATTAAAACTTCAACATTAGATTTATACAAAGACAATAAAACTGCAATTGAATTTAAAAAAATAATTTTTTTATATATATTTATATATTAATTTTCAAGTATTAATAGTTTTTAGTTTTAATTTAATTTTTTATTATTTTATTTTTATTATTTAGCGTCGTAAAAGTTCTTTATTATTCATGTTATTTTCTCTGATTTTTAATAAAACATTATTTTTTCTGAAACACTGTAAAAAAGTACTATATTCAAGGGTCCTTATTAAAAGAAGACCGAGTCGGTGATCACCGTATCGTCGACCTCGTCAAGCCGCCACTGTATAAAGCTATATTCCAATGTCTTCGGCTTCATCGTATTATGTGATAATGTATTTAAATTGAATTCTTAAGTTGCAAAATATAAATGATAATTCCTTTTAATTGGGTTCTTGTTAATTTCGTTATTAAATTTGTCGTGACGGCAGATGATGGCAATTATAATCACGTCGTCACAATATATATTGATAACCAGGAGCGTAGGTAAAGAGGGCGAGTTGGTTTTCAACCAAAACCATACCCTTCCCTTTTCAACCGATTCACTTTTCGACCAAAATAAAAATTTATATAATAAATTTAAAATAATAAAATAATTATGTACAATGTTTGATGTTTGATTATGATGGAAACTACAATTTTAATTGCGTAGCGAGGTTTAGGTTCACATACAGAGCATAATCCCATTTACAACACTATCAAGGCTTGTATAAAAACTAGGTTAGACTTGGACTAAAATTCCCCTTGAGGTGAAGCCCCACTCCCCCGAAAAGTGCCACGCAGTAGCACTCGAGTATGTAAATGGAGCGGCAGGCATAAGTCTTAACATTTTTAAAATTAAAGTTCCGATTTTTCCAAAAAAATTTGAAATAATTTTCATTAAGTACGATAAGAGATCAAAATTAGATACAAAATATCGTTTTCTTTTATATTAATATTTTAATAATTATTTACAAAAATTGTACATCATTATTTTATTATTTTAAATGTATTATATTTTGTTTTGATCGAAAAGTGAACAAACTTTCGACAGTTAAAATATTCAATTGACATATTTAATATATAAGTAAAAGGTAAAGTAAATTAAACATAATGGTATTATAATAAAAATGATAAAAAATATCAGATAAGAATATCAAACGTGATTAGTGTTTAAAATAAAAATAATAATTGGAGAAAGTCAATGCCATAATTATTTGTTTATTAATATGGCAGAAAGAAATGAATTTATAACAGAGGTTAAATCAGAGAGGAATCTAAAAGGATGCTCAGAACCAGAACGAAAAGTGAGAAAAATGACGTTAGTTTACGTCAAATGCTTAGCTATTGCATTGAAGTCATCACGACCGTTGAGTCGGATTAAAAATGTGAAGGATTAGACTTACACGTGAACCTGTCGGGAGGATCATGGTCTTAGTCAATACATCCTTGAATGTGGAGAATTTTACAATATTTCTTATGTAAATAGGTGATGCAATAGGCTTAAACCGTACCGTGGAGTGAGATAAATGTACGACGGTGTCATCACGGGAGAATGAAGCAGTAAGGTTTCATAATTAGTATCGATTGAGAAGAGGATAGTGAAATGATCAGGTGAACGTTTTATTATTTTTTCCCTCGCGAAGGGGAGAAATTTAACTGTAGAATAATATTGATTTGATTGACGTAGGCGTGCAAGGCGAAATTTTAACGGAACGAACCATAATTTTATAATGAAAACGAAATAACCAATAATACGATTATAATAATTAAAATACAGATAACGGAGCGAACGCAACAGCGTATGCTTGTGGTGAACGTTATAGCCAGACTGCGTTGTATTATAATATTATGTTACATTATATTAAATATATTCTGTTATGTTTGGGAAAAAATATATTTTTACTAATATTATTATTCCTTCTTTTTTTTTCTTTTTTCGATTGTATACTTTTGTTAAATGTTTGATTTGTTTTCATTTTTTATCCTAGACCAAAAAATCGTTTTTTAGTCGGAATTCATTTTGGTATGTAAACATTTTACGGACAGCTGATTCCATATAAGTTATACACATCGTGAACTATTACCACGGTACTCTTAAAAATGACCACTCTGTATAACAGTTACCGTATAAAAACATGAAAAGTGTAAATATTATGTCCAGTGCATGACAATGGCCAGATGATATGTGTTTCCTGCGGTAGCAGTGTTGTTTTGCAAATTTTTCTGGTTCACGGGCGTCAATGTATGCATACGCAGTTCCTCTGCAGTACACGTATGGATGGACACACACACACACACACACAAACAAATATATGTATATGCAGTTAAAAAATAATTGACAGCACGTGTATTTCGGTATTTGTTTTTATAGTAAATATAATGCAAACGACCAAAAGTATACGCACTTGCATCGTATGTACCGACCATGTGTGTGTTTTGGGAAAATCACTAAGATCATCAATAGTAACGGTGCATAGAGTAGTGATGATAACATAATATCGTTGCTGGCTTCGTTGGTTTTATGTAAATATTTGTATTGTATTCGTATCGTAATCATCGTCCGTTCAACTACGGTGGTCATCAGTATCGTACACTGCATCTTTATACATGCTACGATACATACGCAATCGATACTCGTTTCACCTGGAGGGAAACCCAAGACAGTGATGTCCAACCGAGACCACAACTGCAGCGGGAAACGTGCAACGTGAAACTGATTGACATTCGAGCGAGTAATTTAATTATTGTTAATCATATTATTACGTAAGCACATTAACATACAAGTAGATGCAGTGCTATGCGATTTACTGAAATATGAGCATTTATTTGTTGTAAAATGAACGAAAATAAAATACAAGATAAAATATGATGATTTTATCAACGGTCAAGTGTTGTTATTTTGGTGGTTATAATTCGATTTTGGAATAATTTAAATGCGAATCTTAAAACATCGTTGTGTGTAACATATAGTGTAAAACGTTGGGTCAACAGTGAATAAATATCGATAGTACCGTTTTAAAGCTTGTATAAGATACATTTTGTAAAAATTATTTGCATTGATGTACGAGTAAATAAAAATAAATTGAATTATAACAGTTTAATTAGTTTTTCAAATATCATATAAATCAAAAAAGAAATGTTTAAATAATGTAAAGCTTTTTTCAACAGTTTTTATCGATTGAGTACCATGTTATACCCGGAAACATGGTATCTACATTAATGTAAGTATAGTACTGAAACGTACATATAATTTATCAATACATCGGTTAGTTGGATTGTAACGTTTATTTTTTTTTCTATTTAAGCCAGGGTACGAGAAAATCCTTGACCGTTACTGACCTAGATATATCTAAAACGAAAAACTTGTGGTCTAGTAAAAAACAAAAAACTAATTTAAATGTCTATTGAACATACTTTTGGCTTATTTTTCTCTCAAGTAATTTCGACAGAGAAAAGTGGTATTATTTCGTTATTTATTTATTTATTGATATTAATAATAATAGACAATAGATCATACATTTTTTTATATTTTCTTATAAAATAGTATCAATATAGTATCAATATATCCTAATGCTGGTATCTTACAGGTACTTGTATGGCTTGAAACAAATAATAATAATAATAATAAATTTATTTAATAAATTTAACAAATAATATCAAATAATATTTAGGAACTCTGTTTAAAAATATATTTATATTTGTTTAAATTTTTAACTTAGTTGTAAAATATAAAAGAAACTTAAATTAAAGTTGTGTATGATAATATCCTACAAATTAGGACAGAGAGTTTTAGTTTGTATTTGATTATAATTTTTATTCCCGACAGTATTTATACAAAGTAAAATGACGAAAGACTCATAGTTGAATATCGTAATTAATGGTTAAAAATGAATCAAATTTTTTCATATAAAAAATTAGAAACACAATTTGATTTATTGGTAAGTACACCTACTTTTGCTTAAACATTAATTAGTAAATTCAAATAATTTATAATATCAAACGAATAAAGTTTTTCGATCAAGTCATAATAATCTTTACAGTTGTATATGATTATTTTGTTATATACTTTTAAATCAAAGTTCTTGGGTACATTATTTACTCAACTGTTTAAATAATGTAAAATTGTACTTACACGTGGCGTGATTTCTCTAGTTCTTGAAAGTAATTAAATTTCGTGGGTGTAAACGTCAAAACAAGTGAGTGAAGTAAATATTGTTTATTCCCAAAAATACTATCCTACCCCTTAGTGTTTCATTAAACAGTGAATGACAAGATTTTGAAATTTAACAAAATGAATATTACTATATTAACAATTATTAAGTTTTCAAATTTCAAATAAGATTTTTTTTTTTTTTTAGTTTAGTTAAATTTAATTGTATTAAAAAAAAAAAAAATACTACAAAGCAATTAAATATAAATATAATTTTAAGGATCTGCGAGTAGTATTCCTAACACATAAGTTCACCCAATCGTTTTATAGTTTTTTAAGCTAAAAACGAATTTAAGCTGTTAATATATAGAAGTCATGGTTAATAAAATGTTCTAGAATTTTTTTAGTCACTAGTATTTTTTTTATACATTAATTTATTCCAATAATATTTATTCTTCTATTTTATTTGGAGTACTGAATGCAGTTGAACTATTTTTTTTTTTTTTTGGAAGGAGTTTGATGAATTTCAAGTGCATGTATAAGATGTCAGATACTAAGGTTACAATAAATTGACCATAAAACACTTGACCAAAGACGACTGCTACAAATAAGGGTAGTTTTTAAGGGTGAGTTTTCCGTTTCCTTTTACTACGTGACTTATTGTGATACGTGGATATGAATGTGAACCATTATGATATTGTTTGAAAACGGTAAAGCCTAAAAAAAATGATCGCTGTGGCCTGGTATGAGTGTAATTCAGAAAAGTGGCAGTCGTCTTCCAAAGGACAGAACATATTATTCATATACTCTTAAAAATGAATATTGATGAATTATAAGATACAAAATGTATCGTAGGTTTAACTATCGGAATAAATTAAAATTAATTTTATAAAACATTTTATTAAAATACTAATTTA
Source organism: Sipha flava (assembly GCF_003268045.1). Classification (NCBI taxonomy): domain Eukaryota; kingdom Metazoa; phylum Arthropoda; class Insecta; order Hemiptera; family Aphididae; genus Sipha; species Sipha flava. Next base: position 587,111 of record NW_020273617.1, on the reverse strand, counting down.
AATTTGTTTAGTGAATTAAAATATATTGATGTAAGAATGCTGTTTAGATTTAAACATTCAATCTAAAAACAGTTTTAAGGACATTTAAGATAAAATATATGTAAAATATTTACACGATTTCGTGACAAAATTTAATAATTTATTGCGTGTTTAAATATTTTATAATATAGAACGCAATGTTTATGCTCTAAAATTTTATATAATTTAATTTCATACATTAAAACCATTGGTATGCAAGTTTACTAAAAAAAAAATGATATTATGATTTATTACTCTCTAAGTACATACTCATAGTAATGATATAGCATTCCTTAGTTTATATGTGCTACAAAGCGCATAGTATATTTCACTCTAGTTATTTGATGAAATGAAACAGTATGATCCACGTACTTTTCGGTAAAACCGTATATTAAACAGGTTTATTAAAATTCAGTAGGAGATAAAATATCACATAAATATATAAATAAAATTATTACGATGAATTACAAAAGTATTAAAAATATATAATTATTATAGATAAAATGGTTTGCATTAGGCTTAAAATTATTAATAATGAAATTTTTATCCGGTAGTTTCGATGTGTAATAATTAAAATACATTAAGTATATAGGTACTAGAATATAAGATGCTGAACGAACAGAACAAGAGTGTATAATAAGATCACTTAATTATCTATGCTCAATTTAACTAATCATTCGATAATATCAAACAATACATTTTTTGTTTATACGTATATAATAGAAGGGTTTTATATTAGTTTTTTTTATGAATTGATCATCTATGTTAATTATATATTATATTATAACACTAGTGTTGGTCTGTGTGGGTACGATTAAAATTAGGTCCGGTCAAACAGAAAGCAAACTGTCCGCGCAGGCCGCCCACCGGTCCGCCGCGGACCGTGTATACTATTTAAATGCATCATGCTGGTTAAACAGACGGCGGCCTACCGCGGTGGACTAATATAGTCCGCGGTGGACAAACGGATTGTAGTTGTTTACTAAGTTCGCGGCGGACTCGAATAAAATGTATACATTATACATAATAAAAACAATATATTATATTTTAAATATAGATTATATTATATATAGATAATATAATAATAACATTATACATTATAATAATAATAACTAATAATATTTTGATAACTTTACTATACTATACTAGTCAAGTAAAATATTATTAGATTCGAAATTCTTAGAAACCTTCAATTGAACTAATAGTAAATTCTAGAAAATTTATCAACGATATTAATAACAACATTAAAATAACTTGTTTTGATACAAGTAATGAAGAAAATATATAGCATTGTGTATAAGCTATAAGTTGAAATGAAGTACTTCATTTAATACTGTGCACCGAAAAAGAACGATGGCTGATGAAACAGAACGATTGATTGATCTTGTGCGAGAATGCGTTTATTTATATAAGTCATCCAGATTATAAAGATGCAGTTAAAAGCCATTTTCTTTTTTTTCTTCGTGCTTGACTTAAGACTTAAGGTAAAATAAAAAATTATCAACAGTACACTTTAGTGCAGTTTTCAAACTGGTTCGCTTAAATTTTCCGCATTCTGTTTGACTATCAGCGGACCGGCGGACTAGTACACGGCGGACCGGCGGCCTGACCACGCAGACAGTCCGCTTTCTGTTTGACCTCTTTCTCTTTATCATTAATTATCTATAATATGTATGAAGGTATATAAAATAAAGTAACAAAATTCTTCGAGATAATTATGAAATGCACTTGTATCTATTGTAAATTTTTCTTTCATGCTTATATTGCTAAAGTGTCTCTAGTACTTATTACAATTAATTGTAATACTATACATATATATGTTACCGGAAAAGATGAAAATTCAGGAGTTGTCGGTATATCCTAGTCATTGTTGACAATAACTGGAAAGGTTAGGCAATGTTGGATATTTCGTAATTTTATCAACATTTCTGTATTATATTAGGCAATGTTATAAATCCGCATCCAAACAAATATCAACACCGCTTTATCGGTGATCGATCTGATTATAGAACATTCAAGTCTTCATGAAATATATATTAATTTTTAAAATACGAACATTCTTTTAAATTTTTTATGGTTTTACGAACGGAGCCTTAGGCAATCCATTGCGGAGCACCAAGGGTTCCGCGGAGCACAGTTTAGGAACCGCTGTACTAGATTATATAATTCCAAGTGTCATAGTAGTTCACCACGTAACAAAAAAAATTAAGATTATGATTTATTCTAAATAGCTAATAAGTATTAAAATATATCAAATTAATTTTTAATGTTATCATCAATGCCTTCTTTTATTAGGAACTGTCATTAATGACTAGTATTGACATTAATTCCTTGCTAAATCAGGCATTATCGTTATTTACTAGTCATTGTCAATACTAACTGATTGTCATCTTTTCCGGTAACACATATATATATATATATGAATATGTGCGTAAATTTTTCATTGGATTTTTCATACACCCATTGATCTCATCTCATCTTCTTATGGCACTGAGAGTATAAAGTCAATACTTTATCGAAATCAAAGATTTGAATTTTAACATTTGATGTGGTTTAACCATAAGTATATATCAGGGGAGTTTGAGGGGAGGGCTTAAACCCTCCAAATATTTTAATAGTCCCCCCCCTCCAAAAAATCGAAACTTTGTTAGAAATTTTATTCGTTGTTTTTATTTATAATTATTATCTGTTCATTTTTTTTTGAAAATCGTAAAATAAGAAATAATAAAAAACTATTTATAATAGCATTAACAATACCAATTACATAGTTTGGCTACTTGCGAAAGAAGTTTCAGTGCAATGAAAAAATAAAAACTTGGTAAAGGATATTGTTGGTTCAAGATAGGTTCAGCAATCTTTCAATACTATATACTGAAAGAGATATATCGAAAAATATAAAAAGCGATGATATTTTGAGTATCTTTGCTAATACAAATAGTTATTTGTCATTAAAATAAAATATTAATTATTTTTAAATATACGTTATTTAGTGTTTTTTTAATACAATTTAAACATATTTATATTTTTAATGGTAATAAGTTTTACTTGTGTATGGGAAGGGGGTATGGGAGCGAAGCCCCGCAGGTTATTTTACAATGAATTATTATAGCCCACCCAAGAATTGAACCAAATGTCCGCCTATGGGTTTAACTATGAAAGGCATTAAAATACAAATTGCACCATACCATTTTAGTAGTTAGTAATAATAGCAATATTATGACAAATAATTCGAATTATCATGCCTTCAGTATAATATATTTTAATAATACGGTAAATTCAAATTTTGACAAAATCGCTTGATAAATTAAACATGGGATGTAATGAACTATTAAATTATTGGACAAAGGCCATACTTGTTTTATGATAACTATAAATTAAGTAAGGCTATTGAAATTCTTAGTTGGTTTGGCTCAACATTACTAATAACTAAAGTATATCGGCTGTGGGCCAGATACTTATTTACTGGATGAACACATGTTTGCTGGTAGACTGATATCGATCTTAACCTTTTCACTGCTAAGTTTTTTTTTTTCTAAAATACTCATCTCTACTGAATTATTTTTGTGTTTTTTTTTTTTTTTTTTTTAATGTTCCTAATTGATTAATTTAGTTAAATTGAACCATATGTTGAAGTTAAAAAAATATATATATATATATATATATATATTGGCTTGAATTATAAGTTTAAAGTTTATGTGACCAGGGGTAACCAAACTAGGAAACCTAGCGTAGGAACCGCATAATTATAATTATTATAGCAGTAAACCGGTTACAGATAACGCGCACAGAACACAACAGCGTCATTTTATTACAAATGTTTTTTGGAATTAGACATTTTTTTTTCCGATTTTAATCAAATACGAATGAAATAGAATACCACTGAAGTAACATAATTTCAACAAGTTTATATTCGCTCCAAGGAGTTAGTAAAAATGTGTTCCTTTTGTAGATAAATGTGATACAAATGATTAGAAGTTCAATAAGAAATCAAAGTAAATATCCTAAAGTATAATTCAAAACTATTAACTGTAATATAATTTTACATTTTATCACTGTACTATATTTCTTTCATAACATTTTGGTTTTTATTTTAACTTATAATAACTATAATTTATACATTTTCATGAATACCCGATAATTTCTTATACTCTTTTCCAATACCGTGCCTATCATAATTAGCGCCCGGTGCTAAAAATAAATTTTAGCACCCTGACCCCTCTGCAAAATATTTTTGAACCATATAATTATAACTATAAGTAGACTACTTAAGAATAGAGAATTTTATACAACTACTTATTTTGTATTTATTAAATTAAAAAAAACAAATAATCAAAGATTAAAGAACAATATAAGTAATATAACTCAATGTTTTCTGTTAATGTTTTCTCATCCTGGTCCACCTAATTGAACAAGTTACCCTCAAATTTCGCCTCTAGATTTAAATCTATAGTTAACGTTATACCAGACAAATTATGGTTCAAAGATCTTACTAAATCCAAATCCCTAATAATAAAATTGAACTGATTACGTATTGGACATAATTTCTTACCTTCTTGCTTGCAAATTAAATCTTAATGATTCCCTTCCAGTGGTGAAATTATCGGGAGTATTGGGTGTAAAATTCACAGAGACCCCCAGTTTTGGAGAGCTCCAAGATATCTTCTGGTATTATCTTTTTCCCTTACAATATTCCTATTATAATCTATAATATAAACATATTATATTATTTGTATTAATATAATAACAATAAATAATAATATAAATCTGGATATTTTCACATGGGCCCCTTATCATCAAGTTGCACACTTTTCTGCACACTTAATTTAGAAAAAAAAAAATCAGTATTTCATCTTATATTCTCTTTGATTGTCCTTCCTTACCTATCAAATGCAATATCCTCATTAGTCTCCCAATAACACATTTAATACTTTCAGCATTCTAAATTTCAAAATCTGCTCTCATTCAGATTATTTTCTTCATTCACGGTGCTGGTTTCTGAATATAATCTTTTATTATTTTTATATTTTTATGTCATATGTTTTATCTATTGTATTTTAATTAATTAATCGATGTATTTTTTTATAATTGTCGAGCTTAATAGTGTTTCTAAAAGCTCTATAAATAAAAAAATAACTTTATAGGTAGAACAAAACATGTAGATAATAACTTATCATTCTAAACCGGTATAATTTATCTACAAATTAAATTTATTCGATTGCACGAAAAATAACTTACGTTTTTAAATAATTGCCAATGAAAAATAATTGGGTACCTTTGCAACTCTGCGTTCATGAGCTATAATGTGAAAACTATCTATCATAGACGGATTCAAAATAAAATCGTACAATTCGATCAAGTCGATGTTCGTTTATGTTATTAATGTTATTAAATAAGTTATATTAAGTAAAATAATAATAGAATATAAATGGTATATTATTGTTAATTTGTCATTTCGTCGATTTTGGGGCAAAAATAAATACCAATACTAAAAATGAACTAGCAACACTGCCGATCAAGACAATGTTCACCTTTTTTTTTGAATAATATTTATTGATAAATTAAAGAAAAGAAATGATAGGTATTTCGATATGATAGAATATCAATTGTATTTTAATTTGTGTAACAAATTATGTTAGTTATTTTTTATGAAGAATAATGTAATAATCAACCTAGGTCCCCGTTAAAATAATTATTAAAAAACTCGCTGAGTGAAAACATTTAATAAAATAGCGTTAATATTTTAGTTATTGAGTATTAATTCAGGTTTTGTTGGAATTTAATGCCTTTTCAAATCACCGGATTTTATAGACTATTAGCTACTAAAGTACATAGTTTAATATTGAATTATATTATAACTAAGGATTCGTTGCCATGGAAAATCTTCGTTTAACTTTACCGTAATGGTTGATTCAATATCACTACAAAATAATATTTATTATAATTAAATAATGCTCTAAGTTATATTGTTTCATTTAAATTTACTTGTTAAAGTCAATGACTTATTTTATATTGAACACTCGAGGAAAAATTATAATTCACACAAATTTAATTTGTATTCCTAATCAGTTTTTTTTTAGATATATCGGTATGCAATTTTAAGTTAAATAGAATATTTGATATTATTTATTTTCAATTATTTGAAATAATTTATAAACCGAATAACTTTTAATATAACATTTATATTTATTATTATTTATTTGTATTTATATAAATGGTCTGATCTTTGGCCAACACTTGTTTATATTTTCTTTATCCTATCTATGTGGTTTTATTTTTTTTACAAAAAATAAGTCTAATATATCAGTCACAACATAAAAAAAAAATAATAATACAAATTACGACTATCAGATTATATTTAAAATTTAATAAAAAAAGTTACTCATTGAATAAATCAAATTTAAATGTTACTGACAGATTCAGCTTCATTAATCTCTTCTTAAATTTGTGTATGACGTTACGATGGTTATTTAGATTTATTCAATGAAAACATACAAAATAATTTCCATGGAGTTGGTTTTTACAATAAAAATAACTATAATTGTGTAACAATTAAAATGTTTTAAATTAACAGAAATTAACAATACATAATTTCTAAAATAAATTCGTATAAAAATAAACTTAATAACACAACATTCTGTAAATATTGATGTATATTTTCCTATTCTTTTAAATTTTTCAATAACTTAAATTTATTCCACTTTTTAGTTAAACATAGTTTTATTTTATTTTGTTTTCAGTTAAGATTGTAAAGTATATTATACTTTAATATAGCGATTATATTATATCGTATATACTTTATGTTCATTATTTATTTAAACTTAAAATTACTTGAACTAAAAATTGTCCTACTTGGGAAAATGAATGCGATGGAAATAAATACTGAATTTTAGTTAAGTTTTTATCGGTGGATAATATTAAAGAACACTGTGTTCCTTATGAGAATTGTAATTTAAAAATATATGTAACTAAATGTTTAATATTTATGTAGGTATACAGTGATTGTTTGATAATATTCAACTTGTATCGGAAAACATTATTTTAGAACAATTCATGAAATTTTGAATTTTTTCTAAATTTCTATTCATCAAAATATAAAATTACTTGCAATAGCTGGCTGCATATTAAAAATGTTACTCTTTATCAATTTAATTTTGACAATTTATTCGAATTAAATTGTATTTTATTGATATTATTATAATTTGTTTTTACATTTACGTATTATAATTTTAACATTTTGTGAATACAAATACGTAAAATTATTTTAACTGTATAAATACAATGTGTTAATTGCTATAATTTTTCAATAAGACCAATTTAACAGCTAAACAAAAAGTAGTTTGATTGAGTGCAAATATAGATATTTAATTTTGGTATAAAGTGCACGTGAGTGATGAATGAAATAAGATTTCAAAGATATTGTGGTTTTCTGTGGAATTACCTATGAGAAAGATAGCCTAAAATAAAAGGAATGCTTTTTGTTTTATTATTAGGTAAATGTAAGTTAGTATTTATTTTATGGAAAGAATAATTGCTTTGTATTATATACTAGAAAAAAAGAAGTACGTTTGCTTATTTAAAATAACTATCGAAATTACTTCTATGAATCAAGTAACTTTCTGACATATATTTTAAAGTTCGTTTTCTCATATATTTGAATATACGGTATATACTCGTATATATGGATATAAAATCAAGATTATTTAACCTAAAAACAAATCTGTAAATTCAATCAAAATATAATCAATATATATGGAAAATGCATTTTTTTTTTTAATTTGTATTTTAATAGTGGAATGAGAATAGTTTAAAACATGTATTATCATTAAAGTAGAATAAATAAAAGTTAATTATTGTTATTTTTGAATCATTTTTTAAAAAATAAAGGGTTAGACTCATTTTTGGAAAATGTAATAAATTAGAAAGTAATTAGCAAAATAAAGCTATTGCTGTTTCCAGTTGGGAATATTGGTGGAATCGTGGTTGGAATGATGAGTTACTGTCTAGGGACCGACACAGAAACTTCAAAAGCGATTACTGTGGAAACTTTACAGAAACCGTATTTACAGGGATTATTAAGGGAATAAAAATAAAAATCAAAAGTTACTATTTTCTAAAAAATCCAAAAGAAAATCTTAACAATAGGGTTGTCAGATGGAAAGTGTGTTTTTTATTTTATATTATTTCATTTCATTTTAGTATTATTATTATTTTTTAGTCAAGAAATATTGATTTTGTCCACTGAACGTTATTTGACATTTTGAACCCATGCCAACAATTTTTCAAAAACCTCGAACGTAATTTTTCAAGAAATATACTGTAGGTATTTTTAACATGGAATTTAGGATTTTTCCTTTCCAATGTATGTTTAAATAAAAATAAAAAAAAAATAACAATAATAAAAAGAAGCACAAAGAAAATATTTCTGACACATTTTTTTAAGTTATTTATCTATACAAATGCATTATATTACCTTTTTATATTTATCATTGGTTATATATAATATTGTCCTGATCCATTAGCCTCAGTCTGTCTAATAGTGTAATATTTTATAATTCTCTCAAATCACTCATGCAACAATAATTATTAAACTTTAAATTCTGAAGAAATTATTTATGAATTAGCCAAAAGTAAAACTGATTGTTTTGTTAATGTATTCATATAGTATTTTAGTTTTTAATTTTTATGAGTTACTTGTAAACTATTATAAATATATGACTAATTGTGTATTACACAAAACAAATACAGTGACAATAAAAAAAAATATTTTCAATATTTGTATTTTCCCAGAAAAGCACTTCCTGATCATTGTAGTTTAGAAACAATATCACAGTTTTTTATGTTTTTAGACTTATGTGGTTAGAATTTTAAGCGAAGATCGAAGTGAAAGTGTTTTACCATCGGTACTAGTTATTAATTTCCTATTAAAGTAAATATTAAAAATTAAATCACCAAAAATCAAAAAGACCAGGGCTGTGTCAAGGGGAGGGGTGCGAGAGGTGCGTGTGCACCGGGCCCCATGAAAACTGGGGCGCCAAAAGTTTGTTCATAATACAAGTAATGTTACTGAGAGTTAACTATATTATTTAAATCAAAATATTTAACACGTTTAACGCCATGGTATCGACGCGTAATTGACATCATTAAAATATTAATTTCAAAACACTTACCAAATTCTTAAGATTTCTAATATAATACAAAATATTCTAATACGTTATTAGACATAAGAGCTATTAATAATTATTTAACTATTAAAAACTATTAACATTCAAATAATTAATTTAAAACAGTGTGTACTACTATGTCATATAAAAAAAATCTATTTAAATTGTTAGTCTATTTGAAATTTGGATATTATTGCATATGAATCTAAGAATAAACAAAATTTGTCAAACATAAAATTTGACTCTAAAATAGAGTGTTACTAATTATGAGCTTATATCTTAATGATCGCTATAATAAATGTTCACTATGATAAAACCGAATACATCTTATATTATAGAATATAAGAATAAAAATAGATGTTTTCAATCTTAGACCTTTTGATGAAAGAAATTGAAACTAATCATTTAAAAATAAAAACTATTACCGAGCATTAATGAAGTGTGTGTATTTATTGCAAATGCTTTACACATCATAACGACGACTAATAATTCAAATTTCAGAGCTCCATAGACCGTGATTCTGCTCTATTGGGTATAAAATAGATAAGGGCAATAGCAGAAATAGCAAAAAGATAGAAAAAAACAACAAATCTAGCAATTTATAAGGAAAACTGTACAGTGTGCATCGTATATACAAACAATAAGCAGAAATACTGGTGTTTTCTCATGTTTCGCACGCTTGAATTTATATAGTTGGGTAACATCAAACCACCCGATGTTTGAGATTGAAATAATTGAATGAGTCGTAATACGTTCAACTTTACACATGGGCAGCCCAAAAATCGTTTATGCACACGGAATTTTAGGGTAAACTTTGCCGCAGTTACATATTTAAGGCCGGACTTCGGAGTGGAAAATCGCAAACTCCTTATCATCATATTGTACTGGTGTGGAAATGCATTAAGTATTGTTGCATTGACGTATCGGACGAATGAATTTCACTCGGTATTTATTTCACTACATGATACTTGGACAAAGAGAAAAACCCGAGTTAAGTGAGTGGATCGTTCGTGACGACGACAGCAAATTGTCGAAATAAACGCCTAGAAGAAAATTGAAAATTACAGCGGTGCGCGATTTGATTTTACGATACTTGGTCAGAACGGGTAGCTTGTAATATTTCGCTTCATCTGTACAACGAGATGCTTTAGTCGGAAGCACTACTCCTATCACCCTTGAGATGACCCGCATGTACTGCAGCTAAAGAGCAATTATCATAGTAAGATCGTTTTAATGTGATCTCGACGTACAGCAATAATTGTTTTTGTGAAAAATTTTTCAACGCACCATGAAATTCATTAAGTATATTTATATTTTTGGCTTTCTGATTTCTTAAACATATGATTATAGCGACTCATTGGTGTAATTATAAATTAATAACAATATTTTGCGTTATTTTTATCGATTTTTTTCATGAATATTAACGTTAAGCAAACGTTTCTATATCTCTTCGTGCGATTTTCAGTAAAGTTCCATCGAAGAAAAACATTGAACAATGATACGGTAGGGATAATATGTCATCACACTCTAACTAAGTCTGAATGTTTTAATATGTATGGTAGGTAAAATTGGTTTTAAACAAATAAGTTTCATTTCAGCATAAATACAGAGAAGAAGAAATTTCTGTTAAAATTTTATATTTTTGGTAATTTTTCACGAAGGAAAATTCGGTGACCTGCATTAAATTTTTGTTTGGAAATTCATCATTACTATATCTAGGCACATTTATTAATATTTTGAGTTTTATCTAATGTAAAATTGATCACAATTCAAGCAGCGGAGTACAATGGTTAATAGCCATAAGTGTTAGTTTATGCAGAAATATAAAAAATCGTTAGAGAATATAATACTTGTATGAAATATAAAACAAAATTGGTTAACATTTGTTCAAACTTAATTAACAGTGATCCATTAGTTTTAATTTTTATCAAAATTGTGTAATTTTTTTAAAATGTATTTACTAATCGTTTTCATTTGATTTTTAGAAAAATCTCTTTTTACTGCATATCGAATGTATTAGAGAGTCACCATGTAAAATTGAAAGTTTATAATATTCGTAATTTTTTAGATATAGTGATCAATGATTGAATAGTAGAAGTATTTAAATTGTATACATGTAAAGATTTCTAGCGAGAATTATAGCCCATGTTGATAAATTTAATCTTAAGTAGGTTTTAACTTCTATCTACTTTGTCATTTTTGGATATTCATCAACTACAGACCATTCACAGAACAGAACTCGTTTACATACATTTTGAAATAACACTCTACACAAAAGTTCCATTTAAATTAGCACATTTATATTCAAATATAAAATATACAAAACTAAAGTGAATCCGTGAAACTCTCAAAGTGAGTTTACGTGAAATATACTCGATGTTAAAATCTTAATTTTCAATTTAATTTTGATATTTTCCTGCCCTAATAAAATGCATTGTATTCGTATTATTTTTTTAAGTTATCATCTACCATATAAATACTTGTACAAAATAAATCATATAATATACTTAAATTAATTTCGACTGCTTGAATTTAAATAATTTTATATTAAGAAAAAAATATTTTGTAATTATTCATAAATCGCTACGTAAACATAACATATTAAAATGTGAAATTCGAATCTAAAGAATCATCAAACGATGATAAATTAGTAAATAACTTATGTTAGATACTTAATTAGTAATCACTCTTTAAGATGAATCTTAGTATGCCAAAACTTGACTGAAACTAAATCATTAAAAAATCGTACGGGAATTGTTATGCATCAACCATGTGGGTCATTTACTAATTTTTATAATTTATCATCATTAATAATGACCATTTTAAATACGAATATAGGTGTAATATATATTAAATGTGCGACAAACGAGCGCTGTTTATTAATTGCATAACAAACTGAACTACAAATATTAATTTGTTCAATAAAGTGATATTTCTACGAAGATGTTTGATAACTATATGTTAACGACCGACTAAATTTATGAAAACACTTAAATTAATTATTTTTAATGCAATTAGTATACTATGTTTATGAAATTAAAAAAAAAATAATAATAATAACTCCCCACTGTCGATTGTTGCGTATTTCGTAAGATTATTACAATACCATACTTAGTTATTTAACTTAACCTTTATCCTTGTACGCATGGATAAGAAAGTTATAAGTGTATATTGGTCTATATGGCTATTACGGGACGAACAGTCGGAGCTGTAGTTATCAGGCACGTGGGCCATTTTATAATCGTTTGGAAAGGTGTATAAGCGGGGGGAGGTATAGAACTACCAGGTTTATTTCGTTTAAACCCCTACGATATAGAGGACCAGAGAGTGGAGGTAATAAAGATGAATTGTGTGATGTGCCAAACGTTATATGGTGGCAGCGGCAAAGATCGCGGACAAAGAGAGATAGAGACCCGTTCGGTACACCACACGATGTATCGTGTCCCGTTGTACTCGTCGTAGAACATGAACACCAAGTATTTTAAATACCCCTCCCCATACCAAATCCTTCTACCGAAATTGGCTATCTATAATGTAAAATGATTTCCCTAGTGAAAATTGAAATGCAATTGATTTGATATTGAATTAGTTATTATTACCATTGTTGTAATTATTAATATTAAAACAGGGAAAAATTAAAAATATTTGTATGTACTCTTATAATATTCATATTATCTGCCTAAATTAAATGGACAAATTGATTCTTCTTATTCTTCTTATGAGTCAATTATTTTAGAGATATTGTTGAAGTTATAATATAAAATATTCCTCACGTAAATTTATTTTACTAATTATATTCATTCTTGCATATTATTAATAGAGAAGTTTTTAAAACGTACAACTATTGTTTACGGGTATTTTTTTTACACGCAAAAAAGTGTTTTAAAATATTCCTAATATATGTAATCGGTGTATATTAAATTCGGTATTCTCTAGTTTTATGTAAAAATTATGGTTGCTAAAAGTCTGAGGAGAAATAATAATACAATTAAGCACTTAATTATGTTCATAATACCCAAGGAAAATGTATTATCCCTTCAGTTGAAGTATAGCCATTCTCAAATAAATGTGGTACCTTTGTACCTGTACCTCAAAGTGTTTCCGTAACGAAATGCTATAGTGAGTTGTAAATTGTGTGAAATCTTGTACAAAGAAAATATGTAAAATTATATTTGTTAATGATATTCATAGTTATAATATAAACTATTCTTAATCTACCATTAAAACGTTTCAGTACGTATTGTTTAAGCTGTAAAACAAATCGATAGAACAGACATTTGAATATCACTTATACTTTATATTTCCTCTAACTTGAATTATTTTATAAAATATTTTACTTAGAGTTTAATACAAAATCTATAGAATATTATTACCTAATAATACCTAATATTACCTAATAATATTACCTAGGTTCTTCAATGATGGAAAAATTTGAAAATAATAATACAATAATTAACAACTGTTCATGATCTAACGAACTAGATATAATGAATAAATGTTTTTTTTGAAGTATTTTGAATGAATATAACACGCACTAAAATTTAATTATTAATATAAGTAAATCAAGAAATTGAATACAAAATAATTATTAATTATTATAAGGATCACCGCAATTTATGTATTATTCTAAAAATAATTATTGTATAATTATTAAAAATAAATGGCCATACAATAAAATTTCTAAAAATATCTCCATACAATGTCGGTATAATTATAGTATAAATATCTAATAACTCGTAAAATTAAAACTGAATAACTTATATTTTTCATTTTTTATTGGTATTAACATAAAAATCTATTGTACTTGTAGGAATACAAATTAAGAGTCCATTCATTAAATATTTAATAACAACATAATTTTATATTATTTATTCGTAAAATACGTAATATATACTTTTAAATTTAAAATGATATATTTCTTTAATAAGGAAAAATATAACGTAATACCATGTAAAACAATCTTCTATGATGTAAATTAAAAATGTGTACTTTAACTACAAATGATATGTAACATTTAATAATATTGAAACGAATTAAGTATACGGATAAAAATATATGTAGCTAATCTAATCGTAATATAATACACTAAGCTATACAAACACTGTAAGGTTTTAATAATTATTGTTATTACAGCAAAATTAACTAAAGATGCGAATAAAAAATCACGTCATTGACGTGACAGAACTTAATTTATGATGTAAAAATATACTACATGTATTAATGAATAGAACTTTAACACTGAAAATATGTAAGTGCTAAATATTATAATATAGTTGATATAGTTTAGGAATTCATAATAAGATCAACTTAAAATCACCCTTCTATTTAAAATTATACCTACAAATATTTTTAATACTATTAAAATATTTGTTTAACATAATTACATTTTAAATAAATATAAATTATTTAGATATAAATAATAATAAATAAATAGATAATTGGAAAGTGGAATTAAAATGAACGAACAATTCAGTGAATATAATTTAACCAAGACTAGATCAAAACATAAACTACAATTGAACTAGGTACTAGGTACTCATAATAATTATTTTTGTCAATATAAATAATTTAAAAATTGATGAATTCTCACTTTTTACCAATAAAATTTTAATAAAGAATAGAACGATATTAATTTATAATATATATTCCATAAACAATATTTTATATTTATCGTGGGTTTTGAAGTAATACAAATAACAAAAATGTAATAAAACTATTTCTATACTAATACATATAGTCTGTGTTAAAACAATTAAAAAAATATTTGAGTTTTACAGTTGATTTTCGAAGGTATATTTGTATTTAGCTAGTTGTTTGTACAAAATATGTAATCATTTTTTGGATTGAAAGTTGTTTCAAAAATCAACAACTATTATTTTTATTTATTATTATTATTATTTTTTTTTTTTTTATGATAAAAATATCTTCATAATTAGTAAATTTTAATAACCCGTAATAACAATTACTTCTAGAATAATACATAAAAACCATACATTTATTTTCAGAGTACAAGTAGTGGTAAATCCTGTCTAAGTTTAAAATTTTAATTCGATTTAAGAATAATAGGAAATTAACTAATTTATATTAAATTAATTATAATTACCTAATCCATAATTATCTCAGTAATTTTTTAAGTTCTTCTTTTAATTTATCAAAAAAAAAAAAAAAAAAATTACAAGTAGTAAAAATATAAGATGAAAGCGAAAAAATTAATAAAAATTATGAAGAGTTCTAACACTAAAAGTAATGTTTGGGAAGACATAGAGTTAATAAATATATATATATATTGTAAATGGGACAAGACATAACAAAGTAATATAATAAAACACCTAATATTTCACTGAAAATTATAAAATATAATATACTATTTTGCTCTTTGAAAATACAAATGTATAAAAACTAAAAAAT
The DNA here is from genome assembly GCF_003268045.1 of Sipha flava. NCBI lineage: Eukaryota > Metazoa > Arthropoda > Insecta > Hemiptera > Aphididae > Sipha > Sipha flava. Next base: position 571,524 of record NW_020273617.1, on the reverse strand, counting down.
GATTATCATATACATAATTTTTTCTTATATATATAAGTTTTTACTAGGGGATGGATTTTATTGCAACTATAAATCTTAATTAAAATGAGATATTAATTATTTAATAAGTTTGCATATGATTTAAACAATTCTAATTTAAATAAGCCTATATTTTACTAATATAGGTATAAACATAAATGATTACATAATGAGATAAATGAGTACATACTACGAAAACTATTATTGATTATTTCTGATTACATATATGCAGCTATTAAACTCGCTTTCGATAAATAAGTATGTATATGTCCTTTTAGTTTCCTATACATTTAATTTATGTTGTTTCATAAAAATTTTAGGATGCCTAAAACTTGTGATTAAATCGTTGACATTTCACATACTTAAATTTTAAATAATAGAACTATAGTTTTGCATGTCATTTAAGATATAAATAATAGTGTAAATAATGAATACACTTTTTTTCTTTATATAAATAATAAATAAATATGTACATATTTTGGTATTTTTTATTTTTTATTTTTTTTTTATTACATTAAATTTCATTCTTTTATTACTATACGAATATATGAGAAAACCCATTTTTTCACTAACATCTGATCTAAGCTCAGAATACTTAGGTGGACAGTTCCAATTTAAAGTTATAACTAATGACTGCGGAGGAGTATTTTTTAATTCTCTTGGCTTTGTATCGTACAGCTATTTTTGACCTTTAAAATCCCTAGGGGTAAGATATCCCATGGTTCTCAAACTTTTTGATTGTAACTCGAAAAATGGTTATGAAAAATTTGGAAAAATACGCAGAAGACAATCATGAACTCATTGAAATAATATTTTATATAATTTCTAACATAAAAATGATTGAAAACATATTAATTAATTAGGGGAACTTGAATAACTCAAGTCTTGGCTTGAACTACTAATACCTTAGTCATATGGTTTCTTCAAAATCCAAATTGATTATAATTAAGTTTAATTTTAAAATTAATTTACTAATTAATTATATTATTGAAAGTTAAAATTCATATTTAGAAAATTTCAAGTTCGTCCAAATATGTTTATAAGAAATTATAAAATAATCATTACTTTTAAATACATATAAATAATTATATTTGAAGTAATAATATCAAAAACCTTGTAATACACAAATTTATCAACTTTAATACTATAACATAGTGGATAAAATTGGGAGGATAATAATTATATTATATTTTCTTTAATTTAATATACCGTAATGTATGGATGGTATGCAAATACTGTGCATAATTTGAATTTTTGGTAAAAAAATTATTAATATAAATTTCCATTTACTTGTTTATTAAACATATTTTTCATTGATTCAATATTATACAATAATAACGTAAAATCATACTATATAATATAACCTAGAATATAACTAACTTTTTCAATATTGAATAAAATTAAGTTATAGCATCGATAACTATTGCACTTATTTTATTTTTTCTTTAATGGAATACATTTACGTTTATAATTAGACTCTAATCTTATCAAAGACACTTTCGATTATTGTTTCTTACTTCAAAACATATTATTACAATAAGAACTATATTAGTATTTTTTATATTTTTAAAATTCTATTAGTGGTAAAATACTTATTGTTATATTTACACCATTCAAATTATTTTTATTTCAGTAAAAAAATTTTAAAAATTTTTATATTTATTACTTAATATAACCATTTAATATTGATGTATACTTTGAATTTTTGATGCTCTAATTAAAAAGAGATAATATTATAAAATTTGTATTCTTTGAAAAGCACGCTCTAGAGCAAAACATGTTTGATATTTCTTATAAGCTATAGTCTATGGTACATACTTAAATAACTTAGAATGTGCTTTTTTTATACACAAAAATTTAAAAATTTAAAAATTTCAAGTTCTTTCATAACAAAGAATGTTTTACGATCGACATTTTCTGCGGTTTTAGACACAAAATAATAAAATTGTTCAAAAATATCTAAAAAGTTTTCCTTATCCTAGATCAGGTACTAAATAATAAATTATTGTAAATAGGACCAGTATGTATCTGAATTGGTGGTTATTAAAATATTACATAAATATGATTGTATTATTTAATTAACTAATAATTATAAATATTGTTTTTATTTGTTTTATTATAAATAAATATTGTTACCTTTAATACCGGAAGGTAATTTATTTGGTTTAGTCTTCCGCTGAATCAAGTTATGTGTATTTTTAAAAAAATAAAACTTTTCAATAAATAGTTTAAAATGACTATATCTTATAAAACACGAAGTATTTATTTTATAAATACTTAATATTTCTAAATTTAAACGTTTTCTTTGTTTTATGTATAAATAAAGACATTTCAGTAGAAAAAATAATTATATTATGTTCAAATATATTTTAATACACTTATCGTGCAACAAAAAAAAAACGTGAACGACTGATTTTCAGAAATAACAAACTTTGATGAATAAAATAGAAGTATATTTTTATATTTTATAATAGTTCAAAGTTCAAAACAAGCCTTCAAAAATAAATAGAAATAATCCCAACCAATTATGTAAAACATTTATAGGCATTTCGAGTTAATAACTATTTCATTTTATCACACTGTTTAAGAGTGACGTCAATATACGCGGAAATGAGACAAATTTAGATTAACAATTACTTTAACATAATTGTGAAAAAAAAAACTCGTCAGAAACATGTTTCTCATAGTTAGAAACTATGAAAAACACCAATTACATTAACGCATTATGATTTAAATGTATACTAAAACTTATTAGAATATCTATATATCATGTTTGGATCATTAACCATGATAATCATTATCAATGATATTACTTGTCGTTGTACATAAGTTACAAGTTTTTATGTGGTAGTTAATAGTACAATATCATTAATCAAGTGAATTAAATATTACATAACATACCCTACGTATTTAAGAAATTCAAAGATAAAAATTAAAATTTCTAATTATTATGTGTACCTAATTCTTAAAACTTAAAAAAAAAATTAAACGATTATTACGCATTTTTATTCAAATAGATATATGCATTTAAAAACGATTAATATTAATAACTATTTTTAAAAAGTAAAAAAAAAATCTAAGTGGTCTCTCAAAATAACTAGATATTGCCAACGAGTACCGTAGGTTTATTCTGGCTTTGGTAGTTAAAATAATACGAATTTGTACTAACGGTGTTTGAAGAAGGCAAAACTCACTAAACCTACAAAGAGAAAATTGTTTTTCTTTATAGATATTATGGGGTGTATATTATAGTTAATCTATTATGAGAAAAATGCATTATGTTAACTAGTTAAGAAAAAAAAATGTGTTAAGTTGATATAATTAGCAATTAGTTTTAAATTTTCCCACAAAGAAATATTAAAAACATAATTGAACTAATTCTTGAATTCAATAATATTATACGAACGACCATAATATAACGATGAACCATCATTCATTGATTAAGATGGGTGAAATTATAGTCATTTTCGATTCCCATGCTTAAACCCCAAACAAAGTATAATTTATTGTAGCAATAATATATATATTTCTTATTTTATATAAACATACGAATTAAAGTTATTTGTTAAATAAATGTTTTTGTGTATTATATTCTATGTAAAATCGATATACGATAATAAATATATTATTGAGTCGTTAAAAATGAAGTTAATAAAATTATTTAGACTGGAAATACCTATATAATATAAGAACATAATTTTAACGTAAAAATATATCTTGAGAATATAACATATTAAACATCTTATCTACTATAGCAAGATCTTACATGATAAGTAACTTTTACTTGAGTACAAATAATATACTACTGGTATGTTCAATCACTATAACATCAAGCCTTTGTATTGCCTACTTTGTTTACATAGACATTTTTTTTGTTTATAAAATTAAAATTATAATTTTCTAAACGTAAGTATATGCATATACGTATACCTAATAATTGAACACGCTGATTATCTTTTGCAAGTGTGCGTACTATCCTTGAATATAAAAAAATCATATATTGAGTACAATACTATGATATATAACACTTAATCATAATGCCTATATTATTCATTAATTAAAGTTAATTAATTACTGTTGTGACACTCGTCCATAAAATAGCTAATGGTAATATTTTTCAATGGAAATAATTATATTATAATTATATTGCACTTAACTATATTATGTAAGAGTATATATTTATTATACCGTTATACGTTTAAGCTCAAAATCTCTATGAACTAAAAATTATTTGATTTTTTTTTTTTTTTAAATACATTAGTAAATCGTAAATTTATACAAATATAAAACTCAACATATTCATATAATTTAAGATCAGTCATTGCATTTGAAGATGGAAATATATTTATAAAAATAAACTAATATGTAATATTAAAGATGTTTGGTATTAGTGTGTTTATTTGTCATTACTCAGTATCAATATATTAACCAGTTGGATAACTAATATATACTGTTTGAAAATAGTTAAATACTATACCTCGTATATAAAACTGACTTCTTATAGGGTGCTTTTATACAATATTACATTAACAGTTATTAACGCATGTGCAATTTAAAAATGTTATTTTCAAAATTATTTAATTCTTAATTAATTCTTTAATTTTTATTTAAATTTAATTAATTCTTATTTAAACTATGATAGTTCATGTTTAATTAATTAATATACTCGAATATAATTAGTTACATAATTAAGAGGTATAATATTTTTTTCAAATTTTTATTTAAATAACCTAAGTTTTATACATTATTTTCACATTAATATTTTATAAATTATATAAGTTTTCTCTATTGTAATCTTTTATAAAAAAATTCACAGTAAGTTTCTTTGAATTTGTATTATATAGATAGTTAATTAAACAAAATTTAAAATATCGACAGATTTTACCTTAATTAACCACGTTGACGGAAAGTCAGAAATACCAGTTTGAATCAGAGCTAACAGAGCTAATAAACAAACAACAGCAAAGAAATATCTCTGAAAATTTCACTTTGTATTTTAATCTTCTTTGTTTCTAAAATTCATTTTTTTTTTTTTTACCATGAATTAACAATTATTATCTATAATTTAATACCAAAGCAATTTGAAAAATAGTTTCGAACTATAGTTAATTCATTAAACACTATATCTATTTGAATGTTCAAAAAACTCACAAAAAGTGATTAATAAGTGTTCACAAAAAGTATGATTAATAATTGGTAAAATTTAATCAATTTTCTAATCTTAATAAGATTATATAAATATGTTCTGTGTAACAGATTTGAACTTTGATTTATACAATGAATAAATCAGATAAAAAATACTTGTATCTTAAAAATGGGCTCAAAATATACTTATGTGGCAAATATGACAAAGAAATAATAAATAAAATATGCTCTTTAACTTTTTATTAAAATAAATGTAATTCAAAATTGGAAAAAATTAATAAAACTTAAAATCAGATTTAGGAATATTTAAAGTATAGGAATATTTCAAAATTCAAAACTGTTTTGATATATACAAGTATATTTACATAAATAGTTTTAATTATTGAGCGAAAATAACAGTAAAACTGATGATCTAAAATATAAAAATTAATACTTGTATATATATATAGTGAAATATAAGAAAACTACGAAAACAACATCTATACATGTATATAGTTAAAATTTGCATACTGTATAATTTAAAAACAAATACAAGTATGTCAATAGATATCAACAAATATAAACTATGGTATTTATAAAATACAAAAAAATATATATATATATATATACTAAAAAATATTATAAAAAATAGTAATATAAACCATTTTAATAGGTACTTTTGGGTTCACTGTTAGTGGCCAAAACCGCATAGACAAACATTCCATATAATAATTATATAATTATAATGGTTTTCTATTTCCTGTGATCAAACATATAACATGCCTACTTAAGTAAAATATAATTTCAATGAAATAAAATATGTATAGCAATTGGAAAGACGTCCTCATAATTTGTAGGTCCAACATTATGACAACTAAGCTAACGTTAAAAAAATATTTATAAATTTTATATTTATTTGTTTCCTTCGAAAAGTATAATTCTTAACCAACATTTAAAAAAAGTAAATACCTTCTAGAAACTTTTAAAATTATTTGATTTTTTCGTTGACACGAATTAATTTCTTTGACCATTCTAACTGTGCCAAATACATACATTTAATAGAAGCTAAAAATAATGTATATAAACAGCAAGGTCATCTTGATTAGTGATTTCATGCGGAAAAAGTTAGTGTTTGCTTGATAAATAAAATTGTCTTGATTAAAAAAAAAAATCATATAAAAATGTATATAATATTGTTAACAAACATTTTGATGCATGTAGTACATAATAATCTATGTAACATAAGAATATTTTGATATTTTCTTACTAATAGTAAAAATTCATGTGCATTTAACCCGAGATTTAACCTAACGGATACTACGATATTAATATTTGTATAAAAACTACAGTTTATTTAATGATAGTTTGTGACAAATTAGTGATCTAAAAATAATCATTAGTTATTAAACTACTTTTAAAATAATGTGTTAAAAATAAATTTAATATAAAATAATACAATTAAACAAAATAATTACATTTACCTCTGTAATTAATTGGGTAGTTATATTGCAAATTTTGACTAACAAAACTTATAAAATCTAATTACATTTTTAGTTGCAATTTTTTTTTTAACAATTTCATTTTATATTAAATTAAAATGGACTAATTCTCGTTACATAGTTTTAAAATGCATAAACTGAGTACCTACCTATTTTAAATACTACGAAGGAAAATGTTTTAAATATTTTTAACAAATTTATATTTTAAACATTTAAAGAACACGCTATTAATGTTCATTGTTTTGACTAATTGAGAACTTCCTGTTATCAATTCCTCGTTGGTTATAATTAAGTAATTACATATATCTCTCATATAATGCACTCCTTATTTATACATGATAATGTATGTGAATTTATACTAATTAACAGCAAAATTAAAATTAATATGTAACCTTAAAAAAATTGAATTTAAAAATGATTGACATTTTTTCTTATTAAATATCAAAATAATATTTATTTGGTTCTTATTTGGCATAAAAATAGAGTAAAACAATATACACTACTGACCATAATTTAACAATCACAAAATATTTTGTTTAAAATAAAGCTTTTATAATGTAGGTATCTCATTTTTAATAAATATATTATACTATAAAAAACGTTTCTTGGATTTATTTTGGATATGCATATTTTATATCATAACACTGTATAGGAATAATATTTCAATTTTAATTAAAACTTCGAGAGTTATAAATTTCTTAATTCAAGACTTAAAACATTTTTTTAACCATGTTAAAAAATAGATTGAAATCGATAACGAAGAACAGTATAGGGTAAGTGTAAAATATTATTATCAATATTGGTTTTAATTTAAAACTTAGTTGATAGTAATAAGTACATAGAGTTGCCGTATTGAGAAATTAACTGATTAACTCAAGGTTAATAGTATTATAACATTTAATTGTTCTTAGAGAAATAATTATTAGTTCTCTTTTTGATTAAACAATGTATTCAATTGTGTATAGTTAAATATAAATAATATTATTTTGGCAGTTCATATGATTATATGCCGTATTGTACATTTGGCATGTGCTTGTATTTGAGTAGTAAATAAATATAGGCGCAATTAGTAATTGCATTTGTCGCACTGCATCCCACTGACCAAATGAATTCTCGAAATTACAATAGTTGGTAACTTAAATAATACTATTAATTTGAGCGAGTCCATTTAAATATTTATATCGAAATTCTAAACAAATATGAAATATAAATAATATAATTTTATTTTGTTAAATTTTAAAACACTTCTGACTCATCCCAATTTCCTAATCTCATAAACAATTTTAACTTTACATCCTTAAGTTAATTTATGATACATTGAAATATAGGTTTGACGAATATAGTATAAATTAAAAATGAGTTGTTTTTAAATTTCCAATAATTTTTAAATGAAAAAAATTAAAAACTTTTAAATTTCCAATTATGAAAAATATAAATAATTAATGACGTTTCAGTCAGTTTCCAATTACGAAAATTTTTAAATAATTAGAATATTTAAAACCTCAATAATAATAAAAATAAAAACTTATAACACTTAAATCACCAGTAACGATAAACAAAATAAAATCAATAACGTATAAAGAATTTTATTTTTTTTCTAATTCAAACCCTGTCTAAATGTACATATATCACTATAACATTATGAAATAACGATTAAAACGAGACTTAAATTTTACATGAAAAATATAATGTGTCAAATAAAAACATAAAATATTTTTTTAAATTACCTATTTGTTGAATTGTTATTTATTGAAGCCTGATTATTTAAGACAACGATATAGACTTAACTATTCCATAACGAACATGATTAGTTGACACAAATGCAAATGGTTGATAATTCAACTAAATAAAACATTTTATGATTATTTGATTTCTCCATGCACTGCAAATTCCTTATAAATAGGTAGTAAATGTGCAAACGTAAAAAATACAAATTTGAGAGTATCAGATTAAACATAAATCTACTGAATATTTAAGTAACTTACGAAAACTATGCTTAGAAAAATTATGAATTTAAATTGTATGGTGATTTGTAATTATGTACATATAAAAATAAATAAGTATATTCTCAAAATATCTCAATTTTTCAATTATTATACAACATATAATTATAAAATTTGTGTTTTGTAAAATGTGAATATATTACATGATTTTAACAACAAATTAACATTCAGAAAAATAATAGCATAATACATGGCTCAAATAATTAATATTAAAATGTTAATTGTTAAATGAAACCTTTTGATGTCTTATGAGTAATATTTTTACTAAATTAAATTTTACTTAGTGATGTACCATTTTTAAAATTAAATATTTTTTTAACTATAAAGTAGAGTACTGTAATGTTTTATTTTTGTTCAACATTTGAATGATTCATAAATTGAGATCAACAATAGTAAAACAAAATAGGATTACGTTATTACGTCACGAAGCGTTTCATTAAAAATGTTATTAAAACGTATTATCCATATGAGTTTAAAGACTATTTTTCTTTTAATATGTATTTCATACATAATTTTAAAATTAAATTCTAATTAAGAAAATATTACTAATTATCGGTCTTCGATATAATTACGAGTATTCATGTTCTGATTACAAATAGACACTATTAATCAATTAAATTATACTACAATTATTACTTAAAGGCATGAGCATAACATAAATACATTTAAATTATTAATTAAAAGCATATTAGGTATTTAATTACACAATTTATATCACTAGCACACTGAAAGTCAACTGTTTATTTTTAATATTGTAACCTATGTGTATTTATCGTATATGGTTTTATGGTTTGTTGTTAAACATTATTTTGCAATGATAATTGTCATACAGGTATGTAATTCTATAATTTATTGCGAATTTTATATATTACTATTGGTTGAATTGTACTTGACAAGTTATAATTCTTTTTGAAAATGCTGTCACACCACCAAAAATAATTCAATTATATATTAAAATATTTTTTAATTTAATTTATAATTAGTAATCACTAATGATTGATAATATTACTATACAATTCAAATAGGTACTCAATTCATTTTATAGCTATATTCTTTCATAAATCATACTTTGAGTATTATTACAATTTTAATTAAATTGTACATTTAAAAAATATTATGTTTATAAACAAATATATTTTATAACTATAGTTGATTAAACAAAATTTAAGTTTAGAAGAAAAATTCATAAAACACTAAAAACATAACATAAACGAGCATGAAATATTAAAAGTTGCATAAACATTTAAGTTGCTGCTCAAAAACATTTATTTCTATGAATATAAAGATCCTATAGATGCATAATACTTAAATGTAATGGAAAATTAATTATTTAAAATATGACTGGAGTATAACTCAGAGTATAAAAGCTTAGTGTTATCTCATTATCTGACTTAGCTGAGTTTGGTATTTACAGTTCTAAAATTATATCCTTCTGACTAAATTTAAAATATTATATTCCAGATTTTCTAGAAATAAAAATTATTCTCTCATTTAAGTAAATTATATTAACATGAAACATACAACTTGAAAACCGTTCATTAGTTATATTTTAAGTAAAGGAAATTAAAACTTATCGATAAATTTCGGTTTACCAACAAAAAAATGTAACGTACAATATGTTAGAATCAGGGAAAGTACATACACCTGGAACTTCATATCGTTCAGATTTTGAAATCAGTTTATTTAAGGTGTTCCGTCTATTATCTTAATTATATTTGGTGTTTACAAGCACAATGAATTTTATGAAATGAGCGAATTTAATAAAAATTACTTATCATTAAAATTCAGATTAGTGACATTTATTTTTTTAGTTAATCATATGAGGTCAATTTAGGGGTTTCTTGAGGACATTTATTTAATTTATATTAGCATTTTAGCAATTTATATTATTTATATTAGCATCCCAAATTCGTTATTGTGTTTTCACGTTTCGTTTCGGTGTCACTTTGCCAAAGCATAGCAGTTATTTTTAATAACCTAATTATTAACAAATTAAAAATGTGATAACGTGCCTACGACAAATGACGCTGATCGGAATAAACCGTATTCGATGTTTTTATATTGAAAAATAGACGACAGTTCTACAAAACTATATCCGTATTTTTAATAGCGACGTTAGCCACGGTAATTTCGACCGGGTAGTTCGAAGCTTCACACCGCTCGAGTTAGTCCAGGTCTATAACCTACGTGCCTACGAAAGCGATACAATTCGATGAGAGATCAAGTTGGGTCGGATGATGTGCACGGGAACTTATTGCGGGCACGAATTCGAACAATATCGCGTTAAGGTATACCACTGTAGGTACACGGCAGAACGGCGAAGTGTAAACAATATCGTGTGTCGAACGAACATCGAGGCAGTCGGCGTTAACTTTACGGTTTCTAAACGCACCGAATACGTCACAAGTGCACGCGGCATAACAACGAACGTTACAAACGCGTTGCAATAACATATGATCCGTAATGTTACACCGGTCGAATCGGTTGTCACGGACAATGGACGGGGGAAAAAAATAAAATAAAACGCACACACGAGTATCCAGCACGGAAGTAACCCATCACCTAACGTCAATTACTATTGGATTAAATTCACCTAACCAGTGTTTCTCATTTTTTTTTTCGCTCATTGTTCTTCTAAACCGGTCGATAAGTCGAAATTAATAAACAATAATTACAATGACGGCGGAACATGGTTTGATGTTATTTTTATTTTTTTTATTCCAGTCGTTTCGCACGTCTCGAAACCGAAAACCGTTTCCCGCCGAAACGGTCGACGAGCGATCGGATGATATCTATTGGATTCCGCGAAAACGATGGTCGGCGGTTTTTCCGGAATCCATCGGAGTGCGATTGTTTTTCGCGGGAAAACCACCGTTTCGACCCTTTCGAAAGATAAACGTTTACCGCGGGGGAGGGGGCACCGCATAGTGCAAACGGTAATGCCGTACGTTACGGGTGACGAAGCTCGTGACACGGTAGTGATGGACGAGAAGGTAGAGTATAATAAATCTCGTGCAAATACGTACGTGAAACCCGGGATGGTTTTCCGCGAGGTCAGGACGCAACGCCGGGTCTTGGTAAAATACCGGCGGAAACAACACGAAATTCGGCCGTTAAGTCGGACACGAAAAATATCCCGAACGCACTGACGACGGCGGTCGTCGTGAACAGTTGCTGCCGACCGTTGTCGGCCCGACGTGATCGCGACGCGGGATCGATCGCACAGCACGCGACCGGCGTGGAAATCGAACTACGTGACGGTAACGATATGAACGGTACACGCGAACGACAAATTATTTTTTACGATCGTTCGCGCCGTCGTGCGGATTCGCCTCGGCGGATTCGTCGTCGTCGTGTGCGGACGGGCGCGCGTCGAACACACCACTGCGACGCGCTCGGTTGACGGACGAGCGAGTCTCGCGCGAAATATTCTCGTCGTCGGCGGCGGCGGCGGCGGCGGCGGCGGCTGCGGCAGCGCGAGCGGACCAACGAACGAATGCGCACGGGACGCGGGTTGGCGGCACGTGCTTCGAGGGTAATCCGGAACTACTGCGGCGGCTACCGTGCGCGCGCGATACGGCTCCGGTGTGCTTGGGCAACTTTGGCGCGGCCATCGTACAGTGATCGCGGGCACCGCGACGCAATATTACCGTAGGCGCGCGTCATTTTACCAATTTTTTTTTCTCCCCCGATCCCTCCTCAGTTCCACGTCGGCGGTTTTTTCCTCTCTAATATTTTTTTTCTCCGACTATCTCCCCCCCCCCCCCCATTCGTCACAAGAAAGGTAACCGTGAGCTGCAGATATCGCCGGAACCCTGTTCGCTAATAATATAAGTATATTCTTTTTTCCCATCCGAAAATCCTTCATTCGGTTTTGCACCTCGTAATGGTGCTAAAACGCCACTTGAACCAGTGGCTTGTGTAGGAATTACCTTCACCGTCGGCATAGCTACAACTAACATTTTTCAAGCGGCCAAATACGGCATAAACGGTACTGCTGAGGTAGGGGAATTTTAGTTTTTAAATAAAATGTTCATGATTACAATACATAATAATTCAATCATTATTAGATAGACGGCTCAACATTGTTTAGAGGAGCCTACACGGAAACCGATTCATTATTTGAGTATTCAAAATATTTTTTATGTAAAATTCATTTTTCTATTATTTTTAACAAAAATTATAACCATGTCCTCAATACTCAGAGGTATGTTACGATTAATTGTCATCAACGCAACAATCTAATACCATGGTTCTCAGTCGATGTGTCACGTATTACCGAGGTACGTGTCACCATAATATAATTAATTGAAAATGTGAGCTTTTGATATAGTTACGGCAATAAGATGAAATAATAAAAGACACAGATAAAAAAGTAACTATGAAGATATTCTTATCACATTTATTAGAAATTTTGTCAAACACAACGTTAAATTCAATACGTCTCAAAATAATTTATTTTGGATTTCACTGCAAAACGAATACTCCAAAATGAGCTGAAAATTATTGCAAATTTTATTTCCTTTTTCAACATCATTTAAGTGTGAATACGCATTTTCGACATAGCAAATAACAAAACGTAAAAAATGATCTACACTAATGACATTGAAAGTTAATTACGGCATAAGTTTATCAAACATTCGCCCACAATTCAAAGACTTACGTTCAGTTCGCTGATCACAAGTATCGCATTAGTTTTTTCATGAATTAATATTGTTTTTTATGATATTTTTCTATAATATTTTCTTTGAACTGTTTAAATTTTAATTAAGTAAATTTAAAGTTTATTTATTTATTTTTTTATTTTTAAAAATTCCAATATATGTATTAATTTACAAAGGTTTGTGCATTTTACCATTTCAAAAATCCATATTAAGTGTCGTTCTATAAAAAAAAATTGAGAACCATTCATTTAAAGTTTTCTTGGTGATTCCTCGTAAATATTTTCAGTCGGCCTAGTATTGAAAAACTTGTTTCAACATATGCAATTGTAACTGGGATAACATATAATATTTTCAACATAACGTTTGTTGATGGTTTTACAATATAGTATACATGTATATAAGCTAATTTGCATAAAATTTTTAATTGAATCTGAAATTTCAATACCCTCCTTCCCATAAAAACGCCATGGCGTGCCACTAACTTCAACGTTCCCGAAAGATAGTCTGTGGTATACGATTTCAAACAATGAAGAAGTATGTGAACAACAATGAATTGTTTATAGTTTGATCCACTGATATTCACCAAGCAGTTATACTGGTATGACAGTTTTATGAATAAAAATCGTTTTTACTTTTTTCCGACAACATGGATCGCGACAACGGTTAAGTGCCTGCGTTCCAATAAATTATTCACATGAAGTCTTTAAGCATACAGTATAATATGCGAGGTGAATTGTTGAGTTCGAAGTCTCTTCGTACGATATTGCACGTCCACACGTTTCGTTGGCAACCAAGCATTATTATAATAATATATTTTTTTACGGAATGCCATTGAAACAGACCGATTTCTAAAACTGATTTTAATTGTTGGGAGCAACTCGACGAATATACAACTTGTAAATGAATACACTGAACAAATAACTAAAATCGTTGTAAAAATTCGTGATTATTACGTGTATGAGGATTCAGATAATTATTGCTATGATAAATCGTATAAATGTACGTTATATAAGTGCCCTGCCCAACACCGTTTAAAAGCCAATGTCATAGTTTTAAGATAAAATAATGTTTTTTTTTTTCAAACCGAACCTTACATTTCCATTGAATTATATTCAGACGTGTTCAGTAATTTTGTTAAATAATACATTTATAATTATTAGCGTGTATGATAGTTATGAGAATTTATTTCACATAACGATTATGATTAACTCCCTGCGTGTTGATATGAATCAATCCACCTGCTTGTAATGTTACAGTTGTAAGTTAATTATTTTCATGAATAATTGATTTTTATGAGTCGCACGATTAACTCGGGTAACAGACTATGTAAGTTGTAAATTTTTAACCACAGGACATCAACTAACCAAAACAAATAACATTGTTTTATGTATCTACTTGACTTATATCAGCAAAATTTAATAATAATGTAGTAATAAGTGTAATAACATGAATATTATAATGTTAAAAAGATAAATTAGTGGCGATAATATCATGTACTCGTATAACGACTAAATTCATTAACAAACGTTTTTAATGAAACTTCGTGTTGCTATCAACGACCACAAATGTGACGAACCAGGCTCTCGGTGAATATCATACTGCGAACGGTCTTGAACATATATTATGGTGACAAAAGGTGTACGTTACGTGTAATGTATTAGGTATAGATTATTTTTATTATTAATAGAGTTTAGTCATCGGCAAAGTAATAGTTTTTAATGTCTATTTTTAATGTAACTCGTAGGTAAAATAGGTACACGTAATAAATAAGTATTGTTTTACGAGCTTGTCATGTTTGGAATTTTTATGGTGTTTTCAGTGTTAATGACTTCAAATTGGATAATTTCAGTACAACATTCGATATCCTTACGTTTTAGTTCTATGAAACAATGATAAAAATGTTTTATTTAATTTTTTTTTTTTTTATAACTTTCTGTGCAAAATTATACATTCATTACAAATATTCACCCATAAGCATGTTCTTATATTTAGAAATACCGACGCATATAAAATGAAAAATAATTATTAAAATATAATTATTATGTAATTATAAAATTTTATAACAATATACACATATAATATTTAATAATTTAATATTATATATATTTATTATTATATATCAATTCCAAGTAAACGTGTTTTAAAATTAATTGTGTATAGGTTTCTTCTAAATAATCACATCATAAAATAGTGCATTTCATCTATTTCGGGGATAATATTTTCAGTACATACTATTTATCTATGGAAAATACTATAGTTTGTTCGATATTTTTTCTACTAGTAACCTATTTCACATTTTTATTACTTAAATGATTTTCCCTAATAATATAAAAACATTTTATTAAAGAAAATTCGTTTTTTTGCCAACAATGAAATGACCAAAAATAAAATATAAAAGCACCTGCTGATATGACTATATACTTTATTAGTATTTCGAACCAGAAACGGCTACTAAAGGCGCCATCAATTACATGGGTGACAAAACAATTGGATGAACATTTGAAAAACACACCAAAAACGCTTTAAGCATCTGTAGACAAATGGCATTTGGCCCTAAATCTTTATGGGCCCCCTACATGGCTCATTTCCATTATCTTTTGAACTGTTGATAATTTTTCACAGAAATAAACTGAAACCCCGTTGACAAACAACCATAGGAAGAGCAAATAAAACATTTATTTTACGGCACTTACTGGAATTTATTATAGAAAAATATAAAAATTAAAATAATATGTAACATAAAAACATTCACTTGGATATTTACTTACATTGAACAATTTATACAATCATTAAATAAAATTAAATATCATAATGATGGCTGTTAATAGTTTGTAACAAAGAATAATAATCAAAATAAAATAATTTTACAGTTACAATGAGCCACTTTCAGAAAATCAGTAACGTTTATCTAACAAATTGTGTTAAATTATCACAGAAATAATTTAATTTATTTTAATAAATTATATAAATATAACTACAAAAATTACTACTGATAGAATGCAGTCAATAAATTTGAAATCACATATTCTTAATTTCAACAAAATGAACTGTTTGATTGAAGAATGTAAAGAACAATGACCAATAGCCATTAATATTAATATTGTGCTCTTATATATTTTTTGTTATAAATATAAATTTGTTTGAAAAGTACTGAGAAATTCCGAAATCACACAAATTTAAATTCATTTTTATTTCTAATTTTTGGAAATGGAAAATAAAACGTTTGATCTTTTTTTTTTTTACTGCTTTTAAATGTGTAAGTTACTTTAAAAAAACCGTACGATATTATAAAACCGATAAGGTCATTGCTTGGCTTGAGAGCTCAATCATAAAAAAAATTAAAATTATCTTTATAAAAATGGTTTATAGTCTTAGTAGTCGATTTTTTCATCATCAGTAATCAGTAAACATAGAGCATTAGAATCGTTGAATTATTCAAAATAAATATATAGTTAATAAAAACTGATTTGAGAAAAAGAAGTTTCAATAATCTAAAAAATTGCTTTAATATCTGTTTCAATTGCTTTTCAATCAAGTATTTTTATTTAATTTTTTTATTTTAATTTAATGAAAACACAACACATAAGCTAAAATTTATTCAACCTAAATTTAATGTATATAATAGTTAATTTATACATACATAACTTATAATTGTATGCACGTATAATATTCTCAAACTTCCAAGATACATTGTATAAAATATAGGGTCTAAAATATAATTTTTGTAAGTAACATTAATACTCACGTGGTTGAAATGTATCAATTAATACTATATATTGCACATTATTACTAACGATATTAAAAATTAAATATGTTGAATAACCTATATCTAATACGCTGTAATATATTTACTACCTGCGTTTTTTTTAACGATTGAAATTACTATATTGAATGTGAAAATTTCAAAACGAAGTTGAAATCGTGATTTTTTTGAGTGTTCGATTTCAAAAACGCTGCAAATAAAATATTATTTTCTAATCAGGTTTCAACAATTTTAAAATCATATGTAATAAATTACAATATATTTATGTTTTCGTTCTAAATATTTATACACTCAATAAATCGCGATCGATTTTAACAAAACGATAAACGTATACATGAGGAAATACTCCAAATGCCATCGAGCACAATAATTGCTGACGCGTATTCACCAACCATTAAGTTTGGCGTTTTCGATCTTGTAGATGTTCAACGGGATACTTGTACTGAAAGGCATGGAAAAACGGTCTTAGGCCTGTATTTCTTTCGGCTACAACCCTCAAATTCTATCCCTACGATGCCACACATGATTTTTAGGGTTTTTTCCCTGCTCCGTCTTTCTCATCCTTACTCTCTTTTTCTGCGCGTCTCTTTCGCAAACGAAAAATACCAAAGTAATGCGATTCGCCGTACATGATGGCAATGATAATATAAAATTCATTATATTAAGGTTCCTCGTAGTCATTGTGTGTGCCAACTAGAAGTCAATGGAGACCGGTTGCGCATACACTCAATCCTACATCTGCCGCAACAAGCTGAGCTTCGACTCATAACTTGCCCAATTCTGTTAATATTACAGTAATTAACATTAAATTTAGTAAGTGAAACCATAGAATAAACCGTTTTTTTCGTAGACCTTAGTAAACTTTGACGCCCACTATAAATAATTGAATAGTAGAAACAACATATACGCCCCTCCTACCAATACTTCAGGAGACTGGAATTATTCGTTAGTATAACGCATTCAAAGTCTCAGGCTACTGTCTATGGTTTTAATCAGTTTATGCTATTTCGATGAATACACGGCTGCATAGTTATTTTGATCGAGGTGACCGTAAATTGCATGGTAACTAAAGCCATAATAGAATCGCATGGCTTATGGTAAACGATAACATTAATTTTGTTAAATTATAACTATAATACTTGGTAAATGATAATAAAAATATACAAACAGTAAATTATAATTTGCGTTTACTGAAAATTATCTAAAATTTAATTTTAAATAATATTAAAGTCTATTTCTAAAATATTTAATTTGGTAACAGTTTTATTAAATGTTACTTATACCTAATAAATACGTGTTCTAATATTTATAATGTATGCAGGCATATAGTAAAATATTACTATGTAATATTTGTATATCTACTATTTTATTAAATTTATAAAAAATATTTGTGGTTAAGAAAGATGAATTTTCTTTAGGAAACTACTTAAGACTGTAGAATATGGTATTTGAGCTTTTGATAAACTATAGAACATTAATTTAGTATTTTTCATACTATAATTTCATCTATTTGACTTTTTAAAAATTATTAGTTATCATATATATACCATCATAAATACCTTTAACATATTCAAAATAATATTGTGAGTAAAATTTAATTTTTTTCGTCTTATATTATTTTGTTATATTATGTTAATTGTTATTTCAGACTCAAAAAAAGTTCAATTGATTTTACACTTTTTTTGTACATTTAAAACTTTAATCCAATACTATTGAAGCACACGGAAATATGATACACATACGTTTTTTGTAGTAATGATAGTCAAATTACTTTTAAACTAATTACATTTTGTATTAATTAACTATTCAATATGGTTTGAATGGTTGAAAACTATATTTATTTACCATTAAATTCATTGAGGCGTTTTAAATTTAAAGTACCTTGTCGTTTTAATGATACTAACATATTTATAACCATGGAATGTAGATGTATTTATTTACTTATCAAGTATTTACTGTAGACTATATAACAAAACATTAGCTCGTTTGTTATATATATATATATATGTAATATTAGTATTTTATTCATAATCTGTTATGTAGGTATACATTTATAATTAATTAATACACAATTAATTTTGTTATGATTTTATATGCAATTAATAAAGTACTGTTTACATTAAGTAATTGTATTTAAGTATAAACATGCCACTATTTTGATGAAGCAAGTCTGTTTTATATCATTAAATTAATGTAAAAATTTTGAAGAAAAATATACTTAATTTCGTTTCTGCTCGTAAAAGTCTATTACCATGCTATAATAGATTATTTTATTTATTCTTATATAACATTCGGAGAAACTGCTCTTATTCCATAAAATCAAAGAAATTTAATTTTACAAAAAATGTTGATTTTATTAAATAAATGTAACTTAAACAAAAATATGAATTATTCTTTGATTAGTTTTAACGATTATTATAATTTATAATAATAACCAGGTCTTCCACAGTATAGTGTAGTTGTTGGACCTAGATTACAAAAACCAGACTACTTTAAGGGTTCGTTGAAATAAATTTGTAATTTTCGAAATTTTTATATTAAATATAATTATGATTATATCTTCGTTTGGGTATAAAATATTATTGTATATCTATCAAAAAATGTTACTATCCAAAAAAGAAAATTATTAATAGAAGAAGAAATTAACCTACTTTCAGATTAAAAAAATTACCTACAAAATATACAAGATACTTCACTTCATGTTTTATTCAAAACATTGTAATATGCTAAAAAAATGCAAATAATACCAAATTTTAATGATAATACATACAAGAGAAATAAAACAAATAAAAATATTTATCGATGAAACTTCTTAAAATAGTGAACCAGAAATGGTATTTAGAAATTGTGTGATTTACTAAACACGACTTTATTCTATCAGATTCTGAACATCGGGAAATTTAATGAAGATGAGACAAGGATCAACAACAAGTCAAGAATGATTTAACCCATTTACTCTTTTATCTATGAATAATGCATTTGCTTTAACAATAAATATCGTCCATGTCATAATTTAGTTCGCTGTCATCAAAGCCAGTAAAATAATACTTAAATTTCAAAAATATATAATTAATATGATATTAATAATTTAATTAATTAATGTAATGTAACCCGTTAGTTTTTGGTATTTAGTACTTGGCATAAGTGACTTCCCGAAAACTAGACGCCTTATCCCCTTATACGTTTGGTGTCTATCCATTGTATTGTGGTCACAAGATATCTCGATAATGTTGTGCGTTGGGATAATATTTCAAAGAAATGATAACGCCTAACAATGGAAAAATGATAAGTTCCAACACCTACGACTCAACTAAATAATATAAATGCCATAGAGCAGCACTTCTCGAACTTTTTTGTTATGGGGCCCTCTAAATTTAATGCAAAACTGTCAAAGCCTGTCAGAATCATTAACTATTATTATTTCTTAACTGTATACCAAAATAACATTTAGTATTTCATGCAGATTACCTATTAAAATCTATAGTATATTAATATTTTTTAAAATACTTTTAAAAAAACTTTATAATCCTTGAACATATAATTTTACAAACGAATTGAGGTTTAAAATAAATAGTTAAAATAAAACAAATATTACACGGCTCAACCGTATTAATATAGCCATGCACCCCAGTTCGATAATCACTGTCACAGAGAACCGAATAAAGGCAAAAAATATTATCTTGAAAATCTAGCAGTTGAAATTATAGTATGGTCAGATACAAACTTAAACCAGCAGATTTTGATGTTATAGTCCGAATTAGGTTGCGGAGATTCTCCAAATATTTTAGCTATTGTTGTGTGATGTAAACATAATATAAGTCATGGTTATTAAATCATTCATAATTTATTATTTATGATTATTTTAATATTATTTTGGTTAACAGTTGATGGGTATTGTCGTTCAGAGACTATAAAATACCTTTTCAAGTCTTTATACTCAAGGTATCAATTCAAAATATGCCAAAAAAATGTCATAACAACTTCCAAAGTTCCAAGAAAAGACGCATCTGCTTTACAGGTAATCCTAAGCAACCCAACAGTTTACGAAAACTGGACAAGGCTTTGTTAAATACACATTTGTGAATAAAACAACAATATTTTTGCAATTCAAAACGTCACACATAAACCGTGCTGCAATAAATATACTAAAAATAAATAGTAATAAATATTCTCTTACAGTTAAATACTACGACGTTTCTCGACTATTTATTAGTGTCGTATTGACGGACTTAATTTTGACGGTCGGAAACCGGAGTGCATAGGATTTATTTTCGATTTCTATTGTAAAGAAACTTTTAAAATAATAAATAATTGAAAAAAAACAATTATAAGTATATGATTGGATTTAAATTACTTTATGATGGAGAAAGCTCAGAAGAGCGTAAAACTCAATCCGAGAAAAAAAATAAGATAACCAAGACAAAACTCACAAAACAAGATAAAAAAATATAATAAATGGCCGCCGTTTTCGAAAAACTACGTTACCATAACGATTTTGTTTTATTATAAATAAATATTTATATCTTTGGCCGGTGATAATATTAATTATAATAATAACTAATGTCGATTTCAGAGTGCAATACGTTGTGAAGATTACGTTGAAGAGAGGTGCACACTTTCTACGTAAAATATAAATGTACATACATAGACAAGCATGAAACGGGTCTTCCAGATAAATAATAATAAATAAAACAAATAAAAAAATTTTGAGTTGTTAAAACCTTATTCTTATTGCTTTGCCAAACACAACATTGCAGGAACTCCTTAGGCGTGATTTAAAATAACATTGAGACCTAACGCATTACCGAAGGGTTTGTATAGAATGTCTAGGATTTTAACAGAATGCTTATATTCAACATATGACCGGTAACATATACACAATAACTGTATCCGGCTGAAAATAGATTATGTAAATACCGTATTTTTAATATGGACTTTAAAGCTATGCGCTAGTGATTTAGAATCTTACCACAACACCTGTATCGGAAATCCCATAACGTTACCCCGAAAGCCCTTTCGTGAACATCAATTAGATATGACGAAACACATTTGTCGGGATGCACAATATACATATTTGGCGTGTTGCGGCTGGCAATGTTATTACACAGCAACCCTTTACTGGATTACGAACGATCGGAATGCAATGTGTCTACGCGAGTATCAGTGGTTAAATCGAGATGATGATCGAGACAGGATGTCGAGATTTACGAGTGGTTCTTGAAATTTTTACAATGAAATCGATGATATTACATAGTTAATATGTCTTCTTCTACGCGTCAAAACGTTAAAAAAAAACTGACTACCGTATCGAATTTTTTTTTTTATTACTCAGTGTAAGTATCAGAGTTCGACAGTAGATTTTTCTACGTCAATTACCAATACACCCCTATATACATTTGTATCACGTGTACTTATTCCAAGTCCATCGCAGATACCCGTTAAGTATTATAAAGACGGTTCATGGTGAAAACGATTTTTACGCATTACGAATTTCGGTTGTACGGATAGAGAAATTATGGTTCGGGTTCGGTTTTTATTCTATTCCATTTATTTCGATTTTTTTACCACCATCATTATTTTTTGAACTTACACTATTGAAAATCAAACGACACATTGTTTTTTATTGACTTCATAACAACAATTTATTCATAGAATTTGGAAATGTCTTTTAACCAAACCTATTATTTCTGAACTCGTATGTTATTATAGTCACAGCGGTATATTTGTCGACGGGTATAAATTATTTATGTTGTATTATAAGTTATAATGCAATAAATTATTTATTATTTATATAATACACAAGATGGTAAGCAAATACAAATATTTAACCAACGAAAAGCAATTTAATTATAATTACAATAAAACTATCCCAAATGTATAAAATATTATTTATATTAAATACCGTTTTCATTTTGAACAGGTTTAGAACAATACGCAGAAAAGAAAAAAAAAAAGTAGTCAAACTGTTGTACCTTGCGGAGTAATATAAAACCAATGAGTGTAAGTAGATGAGTTTCAAACTTAAGAATCTAATAATGTCCGTAAACAGTGCTAATTAATTAACTGATCTATTAAGCTCAATCGATTTTTAAGCGATTCACATTTTTCGTGATTGTTTTATTTTATTATTTTTTGGGTTACCCAGTTGAAAAATCCCTACGCACACATATATTTTTAATTTTTTTTTAACCATTCGATTTAATTATGGAAAGTGCGCCACACTGAATAATAAGTATTATTCACCTTCTTTTTATTCATGTAATATACGGCATACCTCATCACCGCCGGTTGAAAAATACATTTCACGGGTACCTATTCGAATTATTATTTTGCGAGTACTCATCAATTAAATAGTCTTCGCACGCGCCTTATTGTCTTGTAAAACGTTATAATGTTGTTAACACATCACCTGTGCATTTATAATTTACTTATTTGTATTTCACAGGATATAGAATAACCTGTTTAATAAATCGTGAAACATAGTGTGAATAAAATTAAAATAAACGTACCCATAAATACTTTTAAATTATTTCAGAACATCTGTCGGTTGTAAATCACGTCCGAGTTTAAAATGAAAAATGTATTTTTAAAACGTTTCAACTTTAATTATAACTCGTTATAATCGAATTGAAAGTACCTATTAAAATAATTTATAATATTAAAAATAGATATACGTTTTATTCCTGAAATATTAAATTTAAATCAAACACAATAGTTAATGTAATAATAATAATATAAAATAAAAAATAAAATAATAAATAAATAAAATCACCTATGTAAACCCAATAGAAATTGAAGATTTGCATTTTCTTTTTATGAAATCTGAAATCAGCAATCTTGCTTTTTATCTTTCGTGTAACTAGAAGTTTTGGAAACCCTAGATCTGTATTGGGGATCAAACATTAAACGTAAATCTATAAACCCAACGATTCTTGTCGATTCTTGTTATCTATAAAAGATAAGCCTTGAATTACAATAGATACATTGAATGTAACCATAGTTCACAATTTATTTCTCTATATATATTATTATAGTAAACGGACTGAGTTATTTTTATATATTCTGTTATGTCATTATGAATTATTGAAAATTTCTAAACTTTCTATGCCCACTCACAGGAACACGCATACCATATAATATGTATACTTTATTCCTATGATATACACTTGTAAATCGTTATGTTTCAAAAATGATTGAGATAGGGGAGGGAGTTCACTTTCGATATCGTTTTATTTATAATAGATAAAAGAAATATACCAACGGAACATGTAATGTTTTTTGCATGTAAGATTAAGCTGCGTGGAGCCTAATGCAGTTAACCCGTGAAGTTGCTTAAAATTTGACAAGTAACGTTAAAGGTTTACTGATTCTCAGAATCTTTAAGTCCGCACTCTTGGTCCCACAGCTTACAGTCTGATCTTTTTCGAAATTTTATAAGAAGATACCATTGTTTATCATCGAATCAAGCACTGGAATGTTGTAAAGCGTTTAATTTTAAAGGTTTCCTTTTCCATCTTTGTCGGATGAGCAGCCATCTTTAACCTCAAGGGTCCACGAAACGTCACTGTTCGGTGTTTGATCTCAACAGATCGTTAACGAAATCGTATTTTTTTTAAAATAATTTTTTCTTAGGTCATCAGAAATCAGAATTTTAAACTTAAATCTTGAAACATAAATAAACGACAGTAAAATAATTAAATATCGGAGCATTGGGCAGTAAGAAATAACAACACTAAGAACGACACAAACGTGTTTACCGCTGAGGATTTTTAGATAAATTCAAATATGGATTCCATCTAGGTTCCGGTTTTAAAATTAATCTAAATTATGGTTTAAATGAGGTTCCGATTCCCAATATTCAAAGGTTTCTGGTTCCGAAACCGATTCCAGTCCCTGATTCAGATACTTTTCCTTTCCACATATTTGGTAATTACGACGCATATCTTTATGATCGATCATATTTCGAATTGTTACACAATTCTAGGTGTATTAGAAGGCTTCAAAAGTCCCCTGATTTTCACGTTCATCAGTTTCGCGGTTTTGTCCGCTCATTAAAATTGTATATTTTGTGCAGATGATTTTTTTATTTTATTTTATTTTTTATCCACGTTTTAATTATGTTGCTCGCAGACCAATGCAAACCGTACGCGAGTTATGGCGCTTGACCGACGCCCGACACCGATAAAAACGAAAATTAAATTATTTACGGGAAATGCTGCTATGAATATACAGCAATTTAAAGATGCACGCATATCGTACGGAACGCATTACCCGCGGTCTGATTCAATTTCAAGTGGTTATTTACGAAACGGAAAGATTGAATAACATCTAGCAGGCGTACCGCTCAGTTGCGTCGTTGATCATTTCGCTATGTCGAGGTTTATGCGTTCGTTTTTCGCTCTAAACGGGCTAAACTAAACGAGCTGAGAGGCGTATTTAAGAGAGAGTAACGGGGGGTGATTGCCCCAGGGCGCCAAATGCTGAGTCCCTTAAAGGGGCGCTGTCGCTAGGGGTTAAATTGTTTTCAAAGTGAAATTATAATAGAATAAAATAAATTTTATTTTTTGGATGTATTGAAAAATTAATAATTATATTATTGATAACGAATAAGTGATAACCTGTATAATAAATTGTTCATCATCATAGAATTATTATTATACAGAGCTCGGCTATAATAGACAGGGGTAGAACTAGGGGGTGGAAGACGCGGATTCATCCCTGGGCGTAAAATTTTAGAAGATGTAATTTTTGTAATTATTGACAACTAATTTGGTATTTTTTATTTTGTTAAATACTGTTATACGGTTAAGACTCAATAAATATGATTGTATATTAATTATTAGAAAAAATTCTCGAGAAGATTATTTGATTATTGGTCTATAATAGGGTGTAATTTTAACATTTTCCCCTGGCGTAAAAATTCCTTTAAAAAAAAAAAAAAAATATTTATTATTTATATTTATTTATTTTTTATAATTGATAATCTATAAGTTTGATCTTTAATTGTGAATGTGATACTGAGTAATATTAATCTGCGAACAGATTCGTATTTTTTTTTCTATGTGTACAAGTTGTTTATTTGTTTGTATGTTAATCACGATTTATGATAATTATTATTTATTAGTGAATGCGACATCACAATTATTTGTAAACCACGTTATCGTTAAATACCAATCGGATGTTGGTGAGTATAATGTATTATAATATGTTCATCGAGTAATTTATATATATATATTTTTTTTTTTAAATACCTTCACATTTCAACTAATCATTGGAATGTATTAAATGAACGCCTTTTAAAATCCCTTAATTTAAACGTTAAGAGAGTGATAAGAAACTTGGTAGTCTACATGCCATGATACTTGTCTAAGTCTGTCTCAAAATTGGAATGAAATGATAATAGATTTAAATATTATTATAAATAATTCACCAGAAAAATCAACAACCAAAGTGAAGCAGAAGTTTGTTGATAAATCAGAAAAGCTTAGAAATGTTTATAATATGGTATACTAAAAACATTTTGGAACGATGTATTGGAAAAGTTTAACTGTATTAGTAAGAATCTGCAGAGTGTTCACGTTGATTTAACAACAGTTGTTACTTTGTACAGTTCATTTATATAAGACTTACGAAGAAGTTTTGCATATTATAAAAATTTGGGTTAAGAAAAATCTGATGTAGATAAGTACAAAATTGAACGAAAAAGAAAAAGGAAAATGCCTAATGGAGAATCAAATCAAAATAATTCAACATTTCAACAAAGCGATTCATTTAGAATAAATACTTTTACAGTTATATTAGATTCATTACTTACAGAACTAAACGAAAGAAAGAGATCTTATGTTATAATTAATATAGTATTTGGTTTTTTATTCAATCTTACTAAATTGTCAATAACCAAAGTAAAAGAACAAGCCATGCAATTGCAAGTAGAATATCAAGAGGACCTCGATTCATCATTTTCTAATGAATGTATTCATTTTCGTAGTCATTTATGTGGATTGAAGATAATAATTTGACGATAACTGTTTTAGACTTGTATAAAATATTTTAAGATTCTAATATTTCTAGTTCGTATCCATATACTGAAGTAGCATTATGTATGTACGGTATTTTTGTAGTCCGGTATCAAATTGTTCAGCGGAACGATCCCTTAGTGCATTAAATATAATTAAATCCTATATAAGATCAACTATTGATAACGTCAGACTAAATTCGTTGGCTGTGCAGAGTATTGATTCAGAAATTACCAGTTCCTGATACCGAATATAAAAAGTAAATGAAGAATTTTCTCTACAAAAAGCACGTCGTAAGAATATATATAAGTAATTTATAATCTTGTTTATTTTTATTTTCTTACTATAAACTTTACATATTACATTACTATATATATATATAATTAATTTTATTCCATTTTCATATAATGTAGAAAAAAAAGTAAAAGCTAAAAATATGTATATTGGGGAATCATTTTTAATGGCAAAAAGTAAATTTATAATTAGAGATGACTAAAAGCTTTTATGAGGCTAAACACCCTAAAGGGTGCCAAAACGTTTGTACCTAGGGCGTCAAAATCGTAAATACGCCTCTGAATAAACTCTCGATAAACATTGAAACACTACCGAACGAGACGAACATTTTATCAAATAAAACTGTGCTGCAGTCGTTCCGGTTCGGCCGAAATGAAATTTCGAAATTATTTTTCGTCTTACGACATACAGCTCGATTCACGTGTAAATATCATACCATCAATTACGGGATATCGCGAAAAGACATTCTTAGCTTCTCCTATCTGTTAACTGTTTAGTTCCGAGGATTGACAATCGTATTCCGTACGCTATTCGCGCAGTACACGAACGAACTCGCTTGACGTCATCAAGATAATAAACCGTACGATATGTTAAACAATAAGCATATGCGCGCGCACGCACTCACTCTCGCTCTCCGTTTATCATTTTAAAGCGTTATAAAATGTGTAATGTATAGGTGTCCGTGAAATAATTATTTGATTCCGTGAACAGAATAATTGATCGTCGCGTCTCCGTTTTAACGGACAAACGAATGAATAATGTGCAAACAACAAACAAGTCGCGCGTGTTGTTAATATGAAGTCATTCGATTGGATTCGTTCAACGGAAACAACGACATTCGGTGTTTGAATAACCTTAGCCATGGAAACCGCGTTCAATTATAGCGCGTTGTCTTTGCAGTCACCTTAAACATCGAGTCGGTAATCTTACTTTTACACCTTGTCCGGTAATCGGAATATAACCGTTTACCGTCAATGTCGACCAAACGTATGTACGATTTCGGTATTCGTCGGAAACGTCGTCCATTTCGAGGCGTATTCCGTTTTGGCGATCGCTAAAGATTTCTCCCGTGATATTTTATGGATGGGCAGTTATTTTTCTTACGACCGAAACGAAATCTGCACCGGTGCGCGATCGCGCGAACAACAACGAATAACGGGTGGGGGAATTGCAAAACTTACGAAAGCTAGAGGGACCGTTGACGGTCGATGCATGGAAACGCGTAATTTTTATGGACACGTGATCATTGATGTTTTTTTACAAACCACGAGGAAATCAAGCGACTATAAATTGCATTAGTTTACGATCCTGCCGAGGTTCGAGCAATTAGCAAAGATCCGGCCGCGGAATGTCCGACAGCGGGCGTGTACACTGCAGTGTTTATGTCATTTAACGCGTTTCATTATTGACGCACGTGCGGCGGAATATCCTTTACGGTGTAATGCGCGTACTAATATTATAACGAAACGCCCGGCGAATATCTTCCGAAACCTATTGCGTTTATGTTAATAAAACCTAAATATATTTTTAATTGCAGAACAAGTGGTTTTCTCCCGATGACGACGATGATTACACGCCACGTAATTACGGATTTGAACACGGCTATTAATTATCAAGCCAATAATGTATAAACGCTAGACCAGACTCTAAACCAGCTTTTATTTTTTATTATACCCCCCTCCCCTCTCTTCTCCAACTAGCTTTTATATTCGCTTTAGCAGAAGATTTCCTTCCGCTCGTTGTTGTACGCTTTTAAACGCGTTAAATCGTAACCGTGTTCGCAATAATCGCATGGACCGTCGTTCACGTTAACTCGATTTTTAAACTTTAAAATTGCGCGGAAGAAGCTTTGAAAATTAAAATAACGTTTGCAACTCGTGATGGATTTATTACACAATCGTATACACGTATATATTATGTACGTATGTGCGTGTATGCGTGCGCTTCTCTTAAGTGTATTATTTTATTGTTATTACTTTGTTGACGAGACGTTGTGTTGAGCGGCGACATGCGTATTCCGATCTAGATCTCTCAGTGTAATATTTAATGGCTTAATATACTCCATTGCTTACGATCAAACATCAAAGACTGGTGTGTACACGAGCACGTTTTAAATTATTTATAACATATTATATGGTCGCAGCGAGACGGAAACGTGAATAGAAATTGTTTTTTAATGGTAAAAAAAACCAGTAGAAATGACACTGGTGATAAAACATTAACGTTTCAATTGTTTTCATGCGATAAAGATAGTTTTAAAAATGCATTCGCCACAGGTTTCCTCCCGACGAGCTGTTTTGTTCGTCTCCATGCATACCACCGGTGACCGAAAGCCTGATCGATCGATTTACATCATCGTTTAGATCGTGCAACAGTCATAGCAAGCAGACCTGTACTTTGGAGGATGCCTAGAATACTTTTAGGCCTTATCTTAACAAAATATGTAGGTATATTTAATGAATAACAATGAATAAATTACAAAAAAAAAAACGTAACTTTATTTTTTTTATTTAATAACTGCGGTACATTAGCACCATTGAATATGTTTTCTTTGAATCTCGTTTTCAGATAGATTCAGTTATATTATTTATGATTTTTACTGTTGTAGACAATTGTATCTATTGTATTATTATAATAGATGAATGCATGCGAATTTAGAACATTTTATTTTATTTATTCTATAAAAAATATTTTAATATAAATTAAATTTGATTTGAGAAACGACAGTCAAAATACGGAACCCTTACACTTAGACTTGAATTGTTAATTTCTAAATGCGTGCTCCGTTTGCAACATTTCGGGGGGTGGGGGGAAGGTGCTCATGCATACCCGGTATCTCTCGTGCGCACGTCTATACGGAAATGCCCATTAAATACTGTCGATACGAGTAAACAGTTGACTCGAGAATAAGCAGACAAAATACATACACCGTATAGAGGCTTTGCACATCTTCCACATCTTGATCACCAGGATCGTATATAATGGGTGGTTCGGGAAGGCAATAGTCCTCCTCTGAAATATTTAAGGGGGCGGAAATATTTTTACGATGATTCTGAATAAAATAAAATCAATTATTTTGCATTCTCAATCAAAAATTATTTTTGAATAAATAAAATCATATAAAAAATTAATATTATACTATAAAATGATTTATATTAATTAGTAGTGTACAAAATATATATCTATTTAAGAGCATTTTATTTCACATGGTATTTTATTGAGATATAGGTAATGGTTTGATCTTGATTTGTATGGGGATGGGACATTCAGATCGAAAGGTACTAAATTATTTAAGGGAACCATCATTGGTCCAATGAAATACGACAATTTTCTATAACTTTATTTATGTAATTATAACTCCGTTATTATTTTGGATTTAATATTAATAATAAATATTGTATAATAGTGTACTGAAATGAGGAAGAATAATTGCGAGTGGCTTTTTAATGAATAGTCGGAGACGCTCATTTTTGGTTTTACACTAAAAATTCAGGGAAGAAGGGCGGCAAAATGTTGTTACTCCTGGGTGGAAAAATTTTAAACTCGATCCTGTTGATCACCATTCACGAATTGTCGAAATACATATTTAAACGCAAACACACTGCCAACTTCAAAATTATTGTGGAAATAATATTTTTATTTTCATTTTTTTCAGTTCCGGGACCGCAAAGTTTTTCGAACGTTTGTGAAGCGTTCAGTAGCGGTTTACGGAACAAAAACGTATTATGATCCGTTCGATTCGAAATGTTTGAAACCGTACTAGAAGAAAAAGATTTCTCGGTCGACGTTCGAATATACATTATCTGGCGCGTAAAAAAACTAGATCAGACAAGACGAAAATAAATATGCAATCGATTTTCATTTAATTGTTCTGTTCAAAGTTATGTAAGCACGTGAAACATTTGAAAGAAATGCATTTATTACGTTTGACGTCGTAAGTTTTTTTCGATTTATGTTCTTTTTCACAATACACGTGTCGGAAAAACTGCTCCGGCGTATCCGTTTCTCATACGTAAATATATGTACAGCGAATTGGCGAAGGATACGTAATACGACGTGCACACATACGTGACGGTCTTGGCTTGAAACGACCAGAATTTTCCGGACGACTTCCGGTCCTAGCTGAAAGTCTAGCTGAGCGACGCACGGCAAGCGACGCCAAAAAGTTCCAGCTTTATGAATAACTGCACAGCGATTATAAATCCTTCTCCGCGTGACTAATGCATTGTCCTCGGGAGGTGGTTAGGTTAAAAAAAAAAATGTCTACTCTTTCCCGCATTGTTATAATTTTAACTTTGTAGACATTAGCGCGCCACGTCCGTGCGGGGCTAAATATGTACGGGCGTGTTCGTTTTTAAACCCAAGAGATCCGCGAAAATCTCCCGGAAAGCGGTCCCGACAAGCGGACAAATGTTTCCACTTCGTACGCGCGTGCCGCAATGATAAACCGTGACTAGCGCGATTAGCTAACCCGCGATACGAAATACAGAACCGATGTGACTCAAACCGAGTGCCCGGTGTGTTGAGCCCGGATAAACGCTTTTGACGTCCAGATAAACATAAATACGGTACGTCAAAAATCTGTTCGGATAAAGATAAAAATGAGATCGACTAAAATAATTATTATGAATTCGTTTGGATAAAAAAATGGATAGATGTTTGAAAAAAAAAAAACAATGATTTTATATCGAAATGTCGAACAAAAACTGTTAATAATTATAGGGTCAATCATGAATAAAACATTCTGCAATTTGTGAGCAGCGTATGAAATTTGTCCCGATCATAAAGCGTTATATTTGTTTAGAACAAAAAAAAAAATTATGTAAAATTTGATAGTATACATTTATTTCGAAATCTCGTCTAATCGTTCACGTTTTTTGTGGTAAGACCGGTCGAGTCGGAAAATATACTAGCGAACGGTTATTGATGGTGAATGAATAATAGGCAATAGGCTTGCT
Organism: Sipha flava; assembly: GCF_003268045.1. NCBI lineage: Eukaryota > Metazoa > Arthropoda > Insecta > Hemiptera > Aphididae > Sipha > Sipha flava. Next base: position 539,185 of record NW_020273617.1, on the reverse strand, counting down.
CGTTTGACTGTTTAGCGCGTCACGATATTTTACAATTTACTAACATAAAATCAAAGAAAAAAAAGAAAACTGCCCCACGTGGATCAAAGGATTTATTCTCAAGAAGATTTTAATAGTTTTTACCACGAAACAAACAGTAGATGATGATGACGGTGATAGTTAACAGTTATCCATTACCCAAAAAGTAGATAATTGCCGTTATGATATATTATTACTATTCTTGGTGAAACCCACAGATATTTAATATACATGTAAATCTGCTTCAAATAACTGCTACGTTTGGTCGTTACTCATTAAGGTTTGTTCGTTGAAATTAATGTAAACGTATGGATATTTTTCAATCGTATTAAATTGTGTCTACACATTTAATTATTGAATAGTATTGTCGCAGCTACCCTGGTAACGCACGGAAATATTTCCGAGTCCCCGAAGCACTTATTATATTAATGAGATATTATATACAGTGTTATGACGATTCGTTGACTGGAGGATACAGACATCGGATAGAGAAAATTAGAGGCAAGAATGTAATGACAGGATGGTCCTGGTGGCCGAGTTTTACCGAAGAAAGAAAAAGAAAGAAAGATATTATACTTGAAAAAAAAATTCTTAATAAATAAACTGTAGACGACCAAAAATTGGTGTTCATCTTAGATAAACACATTATATTTTCATCTAGACAAAATAATAGACAGTTAATATTATCATTTTGTTAAGCCTCAATGTTACGCGTGTCCCGGATCGACTGCGTATTAAATGTTACGTATTGATACACGATTATAACTTTGTCTGCATATGTGGTGCCAATGGCGTGTTTTCGGGGGATGGTGGTGCTCGGGTTTTGACCTCCCTCCCCAGAAGAAAAAAAAAGTCTCAACGTTCACAAATGACTTGCTACGATGGTTAAGAGAAAGAGAACATTGATTTCGATCATGCAATAGTAAATAACTCTGCGTTTGCATTTGCAGCAGTAATAAAATAGTATGATCATTGATTCATACCTCATATATATTTTGTATAATATTGTAAAATCGTTTATTTTTTTGGAAAAGTGTTAAACCTCTCCCCCTCACCATTAACAATTTGATTATGTGGCACCGCGTGTTGCGTAACACGAGTAAGTTTAATTGGATTTCCCTTCCCGCACGACCATCTGTACTTATGATGTCTTTAAAGAATGCGCGATACACGTCTACACTTCTGCTACATACGCATGTTTATATATACAGTGGAACCTCTGTATATATATTTATGTATACGGTAATTAGCGATTTTGCGTGAAAAAAAGGAGAAAAAACGATTGCTTACCCAATGGGGAACGACAACGGCACATTAGTGCACATACGGGGGTGCTAGGGGGGCGCTTAACACTCCCAATTTCTAAAATAGTACCCCCAGTTTATTTCGAGGTTAGAATATTGTTTGAAGAGGATTATTTTGCATTTATAAGAATGAGTAAACCCCATTTTGCATTGGTAATGGTTTAATGAATGCATTAAGAGCATTGGGTATTTGTGATTATGTTACCTACGCATGTGATACTGTGAAGATGGTCAAGTTTTTGCTGAAACACCATTTAAGATTTTGGTTTTGCTTACTGTCTACAGGTTTGATCACTAATTGATAAGCAGGGATAGGATATGCAATGAAAAATTGTAAAATATGCATTTTATTTACCAAAATATGCAAAATATGTATTTCAATTTTTATAAGATAAACACAAAAATATTGTTACAAAAAAAAATATTAATTTGTTAAAATACATCAGTGGTTGGCTATTTATCATAATATAATATAAATGAGAAATAAAATAAAATTTAAGTTTGACAAAAAAACGAAGTTTTATACTTTAATCAGTAGGTCTAGAATTAAATACGAAATATTTATATTAAATTATAAATACTAATTACGAAATATGCAATAATATTAATTTTATTCAATATATGCAATAATATGCATTTTACACGAAATATGCAAAAACATGCAAAATGAAAACACCACGATTCATCTTATCGTGAGGTGATCCATGAGCATTACTGACAAAATCAATAATCAGAAGTCGCAAAAAAAACATGCTGTTGCATACAAATCTTAGCCTTGTTGATAAGAAACAGTGATGTTTATTTATAATATTTATTTATAATATAGAAAATTGCTTCATTTATAATTAAACGGTGTTTGTGGGGGTAGGGTGTTGCTCCCCAAAGATCACCTCGGAGTGGATAGTTTTAGTGCTATCAAGTTTTATACTGAACGTGCGCAAATGCAACCGCGTATGGACACCGCGACGTTAGGCGAGAATAATGTCGATCAATCGAACGACGTCCGAAAGGTTATGTTATTGATGTTCGTCGTCAGAGCCCGAAAAAGCCGACGTGGTACCATTTTGCGCGTAATTCACAGTACGCCACAGTGGAATACTTCTAGGGGGAGAGAGGTGACTCAAATTTTTTCTTTAATTCAGGATCAAAATTTACAAGTAAAATGTTTGGTAATAATTAAATCAGATGAATCCTTAATATCTGTGGTTTTTTTTTTTTTTTTTGAATCTAACGCCGGATCCACTTAGAATCGACTTTTATATAGTTCTTTTTCAACACCTGCCTGTGTTTTGAAAGTTACGCTTGTGTTTTGTTTGATTTTCCTCTAAGTGTGGACCCGATAAAAAGCTCAATTCAGTATTCACACCCCCACGTAGTTTGATTTCGTTATAAAATAATCCACATTAAAAAAAAAATGAAACGTGTACCTCACATATAATCGATCCCTCAAATACGGGGCGATTTTCCCTTCGCCTTCCCCTAAAATACGGTCATGGAACGACGGAGCTCCCGTTAACGCGTATAAACGCCTCGGGACTTACAAGTTCAGTCGCATAAATGGGCGCTATCGTGTACTGTAAACGTATAATGGTGTAATACGCGCCGAACATTATTATTATTTTATTTAAATTAGAACGGTAGACGACATAATTACGGCCGACTCGAGCCGTTGAGGCAGACCGATTGGTTTTTTGCTTGTATATCAACGTAGACGAATATTTAGGACACGAAAGTTTAATTTTTTTGTTGTTTTTATTCTCTTCGCACACGTATGTGACGACACACGCTATTAACGTCGGCCGTTCGATTCCCGGATTTGTTGTTCACGTCGATCATCGTTGTTTTCTTACGAATACGGTTGTAGGCGTCGTCCTGTTTCGTTCATTTGATTCATTTGTTTTCGGTTCAAGTACCGCGTCCTTTCCCGCTACTCCATTTGCCGTTCATATCATACGTTGGTACACGCACACAAGTATCATGTGTGTGCTTTAGGCGTTTGACGAATATGAAAGAGAAAATCCCTGACCGTTTGTTAAGCTTTACCGAGAGCAACTTACTAAAACCTTAGGTACAATATCTATTTTTAATCAGATTACGGTTTCAGTTGTACATTTTAATGGATTCTAAAGCTAGATCATTACGTACAAAATTAAAAAATAAATAGTAATTATTTAACAACTCTAAGTATACGATAATGTATGTACAAATTGTATATACCTATAAGAATATATTATAATATTATCCAATAACTATTTCCAATACCTTTGATCACATATGGCCCAGCGCTAAAATACTTGTACATATATAATCGATAAATTATTCTTGGTTTACACGATACGTAAAAAAGTCTGGATAAGTGAATTTATCGACTATGGACGGTTACTATGCAAAACCCGGTTACATGTACTCGTATTTCGCACGAATTGTTTTCATCGATACAATTATAAGTTATTATAACTTAATGATGAGGATCGATTTTTTTTTTTTTTTTTTTTTATATAGGTTATAGTGATGAGCAAAGCTCATAACTTCTATCATTTGCATATTTTTTTTGAGAGGTCCTAGAGGTACCTATGTAAGCTATACATTTGTTTCAGATAACCAAAAAGCTACATATGAAATTGTATGTTGCATATTTTTGCATATTTCAAAGTATAAATGCAATTTTGCTTTTTTTCGCTTTTTTTCGTTTTCATCATCGTTAATGTTAAATCAGATCTGTTGTAAATTGTTAATGTATAAATATATATCACTTATATCAGCACTTAATTTAAATATTTTTTTTTTCGTAATTAACTTATTAATTGAAGTTAAATTAAGTTAATGATATTTTTTAACTTAATTGAACATGAACTCAATAAACTTAACTGAGTTAAAAAATATCATTAACTTGCCCAGCCTTGCATTTTATTCGAAGAAATACAGTTTAATTATACATATATATTCATGTGATTTACAAACTGTTTATTTTATCTATGGTTTACAATTTTATGTACAAAGATATTTCATTTAAGAAATGTTTAAACATAACTGATGGGCTCGTTATTGCTATTAATTTCCATTCTAATACTGCAATAATTTTGAACATAATTTACCGAATATAAATTAGTTAAATAAGATCGACGACAATAAATTCAGAATAATATGTTCTTGTTAAAAAAAAAATAATAATAAAAATAATAACAATAATGTGGTAAAAAGTTCAAAGTATATATGTCTCAATTAAGCCGATGGTTTTCTTTTTGAGATGATAAATTTATTTTTTAAATTAAAAGTGTTGGCGTGGCGAAAATGTTCAACATTCATCACCGGATAAATTACTAAGGGTTTTTATTATTTTGTATACATTTGAGAATAACAATTCACAGCACTGAAAAATTGTGTTTACATACCTATTTTATTTTTCGATCAAAATCGTACATTATGTAATCTAATCCAAGAGCTTGGATTCTTTGGAGCTAATGAAATACATAAATATATCAAGCAGAAGGTACCATAACTTCCTTACAATTAAAATTAATTGAGCATTGTCTTGACATAAAACGTGTACTTGATGTTTACCCGGTCATAATGTTTGAGTATAGTTCTCTACTCGGGAACAATGCAATTATATTATTTAATAGTGTTATTAATTTTACATTTAATGGATTTCTCAGACGTTAAAAATACTCAAGCTATTTTTCAATCATACAAGGTTAAGTCGGCGAACATTGTACTTGACGAGGTTCATCAGAATCCTAAAACGTACATCCAATGAAATAATACGTAGAAATTAAACCACGCGGAAGAAAATTACTACTATGATGTGTGTGTATATGTGCTATTCCTTTTTTTTTTTTTTAATTTATTTTGATTGTGTACCTTTTTGGAAGGCATAAGGAAAATTCGAAAAGTTTTATACAGCTTAATTAATAGATTGAACACAGATGGTATTTTATACGGAGGTTATTTTGCACGAGTTCTTAGTAGTTTAAGAGAGAACTTTTTACCGTGAAATATAAAAACATATGAACGTTTATAGCAAGTGCAAATAACGTAACTTTTGAACGACTACAGAAGGTGAAAGGTGTAAAAAGTTACGCGCACGTTTTGATGTGTAACTATCAACATATTATATGCAGTGCACGCTAGCAGGCACACGAAAACTTGATATTGTTATTTTCACGGTGAGTAAATAAAATTAAATGTATTAAGGTCGAGACTCCTAGGTCGGTGATAATATAGGGTATGGTATTCCTATATTATGTTAGTATTTAAAACTTGAAATTATTGTACTACCATTGCTCTCGAAAAGACGATTTTGATTAAAATAGGCAAGGCGAATCAGTTTACATTTTTGAAGATAATTCATATGGTAGAAAAATCAAATTTCTAAACAAGGTAATTATATTTTAATGTCAAAATTAACTTTCATAAAAAACAAAAGTCATCTAAAATTTGGAAAAATCAGAAAATTTGCTATTTTTCAAGACTACGTTTCGACTACGTACAAAATTTTATGAAAAAATCGTGTATGAAGTTTTCAATTATATAGTATAAAAATTTAAAATTCAATAATTCGTCGACTCAGTGGTGGATCCACAGAGAAAACATAGAGACCAAGACCCCAGACTGAAATATATTGGATCTATTATATTAATATACAGGAGCGTCAAGGTGTACGGTTGCACCCCTTACTTTTATAATAGTTACAATTGAGCTACGCCCTCCTGAAATAAAGCTCGATTATTAATATGATTAATTTTTATTATAATTTATTAATTGAATTATGTTTATATTTTTATATTCACACTTATCAATATTGGTATACTGTAAATTATGATTACAAATTTAAATTACATTGGTTAGAAACGAAATCGTGCTATGCTCTCAATTAATTGAATAAACAATATATTGATAAAATATATATTTTCTACCTGTTACCAAATAATGGAATAATTGTACATATGCAGCATAAAATGCAAATTTGTATTAATATGATCATACCTATGTATTTAGTTATGACTTTTGACTATTTATTTTCTGTATACGTTACATGACTATTTAATATATATGTCTATTGGACTATTTCTATAATAAAATATGCTATGAATAAAATGTACTCGTATTATACAATTATAATTTATTTATTATATAATTAACTCTTAATAATAAACATTGAACTATAAATTGAGAATCTTAAAACATTTTAATGAACTATTGAAGTACAATTGTATAAAATAAATGCAACCAGGTTAAAATCATATTTCTATTTTTTTTATAAAATGATTTCTAAATAAGCATAAAGCACCATTAAAATATAACAAAGGTTTTTTTTAAAAATGTCGGGGGGGGGGAATTTAGCCCACTAAGCCCCTATCTCCCTATAACGTCACTGTGTTGATGCGATGATTCGGTCTACGATGTACGGAAATAATTGAAAGCAGAATAATGTACATATATGTATATCTATTTTTATATGGCCAAATTATTGATCATATAAGAAAAGCTGAAGTGTTTGCTATCATGTTCGATAAAATTACCAAAACGTCACACGTCGAATTCGGTTTATCAATAAGATATTTATATGATGGGAAAAATCTATGAACGATCCATTAAATTCGTTCAAGCCAATAAATCCATTAATGCAGTGGCATAGCTAGGATTTTTAAATGGGGGTGGGCAAATACTTTTTTGAGTAAGTTGGATAAGAAAATATTTCAGAGTTCATCCTTTCCCCTTCCTACCAACATGTTCATAAATGTATTTCAAACGTTTTGAAATATTTTCAATAATATTTTTTAAAATATAATTTATAAAAATAATAAATTAACAGTGGTCAGCTGCGGTAGTATCGCTGCAATATAATAAAAAATACGAGTACTATAGTGGTTATAATCATAAAATAATAGCTTTATGCGAGAGTCACCGATAACCTTCATGATAGCCACCAACAAAATAATGATAATCACGGCAGAAGTAATATATGCCTATGTACCGAAGACAAAACCCGTTATTCATAAATATTTAGTTTATACCAAAGTTGTAAAATACTTAAATACTGTATACTAGTATAGTACAAGCACACGACCCATGAGGGGTGTGTTATAGCTCCCTCAGACACCTTCCTTGATAACGTCACTGTATTAATGGGTGCGACTCGTTTGCGCACATTTATCTTTTTTACGACACGATTGCGCACAAAATCACTAATCGTTTGCGCACACATACTTTAGATTTAAATAATAAAGGTACAACTCGTTTGAGCATATTTCCTTTCTTTTGCTTAATTTTAATTAATTAATAGACTGTATAAAATAATAATATATATGCATATTATATATATATATATATATATATATAAAAAAAAAAAAATATATAAATTAAGATTTAACTTTGCATTTCTAAGTATTTATTGTATAATTTAACATCGAGCGACCAGATATCGGCGAGAATAAGATATATATACAACAATATAATACAGATAAAAGTAATAATAACGTCAATGATTATACGCGTAAACAATATTGTCAATTATTAATTTAATATTACAAAAATTAAAATATTTTAAAAAACATGCATTGTAGGTTTAATAAGTAATAATAGTAGTCTATTAGTTATAAAATTATACTAATTTAGAATGGTGGCATTTAAGTCCGATTTTCTTTATATAAGTTAAACGATTAATAATATTATTTTTATATTCATTCCAAATGTTTTCCGATTGTATCTCCTTATTGATTATCTCTTTTCTTTTGAAATTTATGATTTTATTGTTTATCGAATTAATTTTTAAATCAGTGTCACTTTGAATTTCAATAATGACGTCGATTACTTGATGTATGTGCGGATGAGTAGTGTAAAACTGACTGTTATATTGTTTGTGATAACTCTCTGCACCATTAGTAGTCTTAGGATTATTAGTAGGTTTACAAGCCCATAATGTTGGAGGAAAATTGCTGTCCGATGCAATGTAATTTTCTAAAATATAATCGAAAAATATAGAAATATTACTAGACGTAGTACTTGGTGCTATCGACATAAGATCACAAAATCCATCAGAAACTTCGTCAGGAGGTAAATAACTTAATCCAAAAAAACATTTCATCCATTTGCCAACTTCTGAGTCGTTGTTTAAGTACTCGCTCGATAATAATTTATGTTGTTGAATATGTCTAAGCCAATTTTGCCCTAAATGAAAGTTACAACACGTAATTTTGCAGTAAGGGAAAATTTGCAATACTGCATTATGCACAGATTTTTCAAAGTTGACATGAAAATTGCTTAAATTTATTATATTACCAGTAATTTGAATACATATATTTTGTAATGTTCTCCACATATTGATGTAAGTATCAGTATGTTTGTTACTTAAAAAACAAAACGCCACAGGAACATAAAAATTGTTTTTAAATACGTAAACAGTATAAAGTTGAACAAAATATTTCGGAGCGAATGAAAATGTCCCATCCCCAAAAACGTGTTCTGCACTTTGTAGCAACTCTAAATTTTGTTTACATGTAAATATAAATATATTTTCATCATCACTAACGAAAGAAAATTTATTACCTTTGTAAGTAAGATTATGCTGATCATCAACTAATTGTTTTTTATCATCTTCTAAAGATCTCGGTATGTTTGGAAAGGATTTTTTTCGTTTTTCATTCATGGATCTTCGAATTAATTTCATATCGCTATATTGAAGATGTTCGGAGTTATCATTGTTTTTCAATTCCCGGCGTATTAGTTTATTTGGTATAATATGTAAATCCTCTTCAGCTGTACGTTTCAATTTGCTTCTTACTACTTCTCGATGAATTGTTCGGTCGTCGTACTCGTCATGGGTATGCGTGTTTGTCATTTTTAAAATTTTATATGATTTTATATGACTTACGGAACATTTTTTATTTGTACACCTAAAATGTTTATCGCCAGATTTTAAAGTTCGGAATTCTCAAAATTTATAACTTTCTATGTTTAAACATTTTTTTCCTCGACGCGTTTCAAAAACATCACAAATTTCGATATCCATAGTCAATACAGTTAGTAGTTATAGTACAGCTTTCTGGCGAACGACTGTTTAAAAGTATTACGCTTTCCTAATACACGACGATTATTTTAAATCATTATATATTGATATTGATATGCTGGTAATTTGTACTGATAATTTGTACCGATAATTCAATTACTTTAGGTAAGTTTAAATTTAAAAATATAAAATACATGTTACTTAGTGATTATGTTGTGCGCAAACGAGTCGTCCGTTTACAGGTAAACGACTGATTTTGTTGTGCGCAAACGAGTCATCGATATCTAGGTAAAAAATTTAAATTGTGCGCAAACGAGTTGCACCGGTATTAATGTGGATTATGTTAGGTTTGGAGAGTCAAACCTTATAGAATTTGCTATTGATAATATTTTATTAGATATTTTAGAAGACTTTGAACTCAATTTGAATTTTTTTGTAGGCGTAGGAACTGATGGATACAGCGTAATGGCTTTAAAAATATTGGTGCCATAACTATTATTTTAAAAGAATGTCCAATGGCTGTACAATGTCCATGTTTCAATGATGTGTTAAATATTTATCTTTCTAATTTACTTAATAATTTACTTAAAGTAGCTTTTGTTAGAAATACTATCAGCATATTGAAAGAAGTTATTGCGTTTTTAATGGTTCTACAAAGTGGTAATTTTTTTGTTATTTTTTGCAATTATTAAGAAAACTACCGGGAAGTGTATAAAAACGATCTTCTTTCAAAGTCCTAACTAGAAAAAATGTCCTATTAGAAATTTCTTATAACTTTGATGATTGGAAAATTTGTCCTGTTTAAAATCGTGTACACAGATACACAAACAAACAAATAACATAGTAGTAAAGCCAATATGTTGCTCGAGGCATTTCATTCAGTATCTAAAATAACAATGTTTATATTACAAGTAATATATTATAACTTAACAACGGGTGTATTAATGCGCTATAGTCGGTGTTTGTATATATGTTTTCGTACTGCAAAAGTAGAGTTTTCGGTTTTGGTTCAGTGAAATCTTCATTAAGATTAAGTAAATATTTTCCGAAGCTTGCATCGCTTCTATACACCCACGATATTTGATCCCGTCCTATAATCGTACATACTTCTAACGAATGAGTTAAATCATTTGAATGTTTTATCAGGATGTAATTTGTTAACACTTAACTCTCAGACACTTTCTCACCAAGCCGCCAAATATATATTACACGCGTACGTGACAGATCCTCCGGAGTTGAGTCGAAGAGGTACGTGTTTCACTTATCAAATCTATGGTAGTATACAAAATACAATTCGCAACAGTTACACCTATATAATTTGCATTAAGATTATTCGAGAAAATCCTACTCGTTTTTTCACTTAAGACCGTATAGTGAATAGTCCATTCGTCTAGATCTGTCTGCAGAACTTGTTTAAGGTTTTTTTTTTTCATTTCATTTCGAATACTTCTGCATTATATGCATACAGCATTACGCACTGTAGGGATAAGCATGACGTCCGGAGATCTGAATTTTCCGAACATCTGGATATTCAAACCCGGATTTGAATCAAATTTCTTCTCTGGATGTGCTTAAATACCGGATCATCCGGATTTATGGATTTGCTTTTTATATGGATTATAATCATTTTTTGAAATAAATTATTTTATTTCACTATAGTTAAAATGTAACGACAAATCAATAAAATTGTTTTTAACGAATCGCAGTTTAATTGCCATGACTTGAACAGTTTTATAATTGATTAATGTTAGCTACCAAAACGAGTTGTTGAACCGTTGTGTTTACACTTTATACATCCATGGCATACACGATCGTGACTGAATACCCGAATAACCTAAATTAAATTTATATGAACATAAGAATGAGTGATTAAAAATCAAATTTGAAGCAAATATTCCAGAAATGTACATTACCAGTGCACTGCTAAGGCGAGAGCGGTTACAGTCAGGTTATTTTACTCGATATTCTAATCGTGACCGTCATTATTTGACCAACGAACGTCGCATGTGCTCCACTCGGTGACAGACTTTTCGACACATAGTTTTCCTACAATACCGACGTCAAAATTCGTATGTTACCGACCGTTATTCCGATCGTCGTGTGCAATATAAGAGCGTGTGTATCATCGAGCCGGGTACGAACTCGGGTCGAAAACACCACGGTAGCTGCTACACGCTCATCTCGAGAAAAATGTTCGGAAAAATAAAGATCCCTAAGGGCGAAATGCAAAACTCGATACTGTAGCGTGGGTGACGGAGGCTATTAGTGATTTGTACGAAAACCGAAAACATCGCTTTAGGGGACGTTCCTTCATTTTTGTACGAACACAGAAAAAAAAAGAATAACAAGTATTTCATTCAAATTTTTGTTATGACATAACCACCATTCTATCAAAAAAAAAAAAAAAAAAAAAAAAAATCGAAAAAAAATATCTAAAACATCTTTAATACGATACAAAATAGTTATAAGTACAATATCGTTAAATCCAAAAGAACAAATATCACGTACGTCGACCTTTATTTCTTCGATATTCGATAAACGGTTATACATTTTTAAACATTAAACCAAGAGTTAGATGTGAAAACAGTTTTCGATTTTCATTGGTTCTTGAAAATTTGTTCGCGAATGTCAATAAACCGGACCGACGCAAAAAATCAAACGTTCAATGTCGCGTAAAGTGTCGACGTTCCGTGCGACGTTAAAAAAGCGCAAACCTGTATACCGCACTTCAGTGGCGGAGCCAGGAACTTTTTATGGGGGGGGGGGGGTTCAGCAAATTTATATATATTTAATATTATCACTATCATTTTGACTAGTATTTGTATTTATCTCGGTATTTTTAAGTCTGGTTGACATTAGTTTTTTTGGCTTAGGTAAAAAAAAAACAATTTTTCTAGTCTACTTATTTGTTAAAGAATTTGCCTGTAATAAATAATAATAATAATAATAACAATTTAGTAACTAGGAACTAATATAGGAACATAAATGTTAGATATTAGAATATTTTCTGTCCAATATACTAGGTATACTAAAAATTAAATTTTAAAAATATCTTACCATACTGGAACGTTAAGACGTCTTAGAATGTGATGTCAAATATAAACGAATAAACGATTATTAAGTAAAACAGTGAGACATGAGACACCAACGAGCAACAACCATTTACTAATAACTATTAGTTTTACACAATAAGGTACTTGCGTTAAATAATCGGTGAGCCGCGAACGCAATAGGTATACCCAAAATAAACTTTGAATACAGACAATGATATATCGCTTTTATCTCAGTTATCGGGACCAGACGACCGATTTAGAATCAACCGTTGTAGAGAACCTAAGTAATATGTTCCCAAGCAAAAATTATCAAAGTAGTAGTAAATTATCTAAATATGATCATAATATTATGACGTGTGTGTGTGTGTGTATGTGTGTGTGTGTGTTTGTGTGTGTGTGTGAGTGTGTATGTGTGTGTGTGTGCAGCGTGTGCGTAATACGTTTATAGTGTTTATACAAACTATTAATATGATTTCCAAGTCAAAATTCTAAAATATAAAAAAATGTTAAAGAAAAAACCGTGTTTCGTGTAAAAGTTAATTTACCATTCAGGTTCATGGGGGGGAGGGGTACTGACCCCCCACCCACCATGGACACGCCACTGCAGCACTGCCGTCAGGTTCGTTACGGTCGTAACCGTAACCGCGTTACCGGACGTTTCGTGATGGGGGACGCGGAGAGGACGGAAAACCGCGGTGATCCCCGGGAACGCCGGTCAGACGGTCTAGACGCGCGCGTGCATACCGCGACGTTCGTTATAAACATTTCTACCGCGCGTACGTGGCCCGTTCTGCTTGCACTGCAATTCTTTCACCCCCCCCCCCCCCACCCGCATCTTATCGTCCGTCCGTCCGTATGAATATCAATAACGGTAACACACCGGTAGCGCCGACTCGCGTCACTGTCAACTTGTCACTCGTACCGCGGTTAATTAGCTGTGTCGCTTCGCGGCCGTCTTTTTTTTTCCATTTCTTTTTTCTTTTTCTCTTCCATTATTTTTTCGTGCGCGTTCACGGACTCGGGCCGAACGTACGGCCGAGGGTTTTCATTTTATTTTTATTTTTCTTACCCCCAACCACTCCCCCCTCCCGGGTTATTTTCTTTTTCGCAGCACCGTAAATGGGCGCGCGCAAAACGATCGGTCGAAAATGATTGGATCGCGCGTCCGAAACACGACGCAGAATAGTTGTTGCAACAATGCCGTTAAAACGCTTACGAATAATGACCGCGCGAGACACTTTTGGCAGAGTTCAGTTTTTAACGCTACTCCGTCACGCGTGGAATTCACAAACTTTTTTGTTTCTACGCGGATATATTTTATCGCACGTGCAATTTCGAAATAATTCAAATGTATTTATAAAACGCTTCTATCCGAAAATGTGTTTGCGGAAAAAATAAAATTTAAATAAAATTCGTTTCGCTCAGAATCTAAAAAACGGTTTGGAGCGTTTATTTTATCATGGATTATCGGACGAAACCAATAGTGTCGACTCGTGTCGAATTCTTTTATTCATAAACCGTTATGGTTTTTAAATTTTACTCGACGTTTGTCCACATCAAGAGAGAATCAATAATATATCGTTACGACGCAGACCGTAAGTATTCGTTGCATCTCGTTTTGTTATTGTTATATCCTTATTGTTACGAAAACCTCGTTGACCTGCACCATTGAAATAATCATGAGTTCGCTGCACGCGATGACGAAACTTTGCACGATACGATATAATATTATTTATCTTCCGACGAACACGACGCTTCCTTTCCGAGGTAATTTCAAATCATATTTTATCTTGTAAAAAAAAAAATGGTTAAAATATATCATCTCGATGGGAAAATGTCGCTGTACAGTCGATATACGTAAATAAGCCTCATAAATATGTAGTGTGAAACGCCCGCCTGCGGAACAAATCGTTTGATAAACGTACGCGCTTAAAATGATAGTATCAGTGAAAACCGAGCCTAAAAATTATCCGTGAAAAAATTTAAAACATCGCTAAATCAGGATGTACCTGTACGGTGAGCGTTCCGTTGAATACGTCATAGTAATGTTGTAGTGATTCGTTTTTTTTTTTTTTTTATTTACATTGATATTCAAACCGTTTAGATGATATCATCTCATTACGTGTCAAGATGAAAACGACATTTCTCTCTTCGATTCACGTTGTTCGCTGATAAAACGCTACTGGAAAAAAAAGGTACTTATCTATATTTTATGCCGAAATGCACGCGTGTACGAAGTGTTTGCGCGAAAAATTGTTCCGCGAAACCGTTTCGTTTTGCTTTCGTTCTAAACAATCGGATACATTGTGCACCGTGGTATAGGTCGGAAACTCTGGGAATTTCGTTCAAGTATAGTTTAATCAATTCGCAGTGATCGACCAGCGGGATATGTTTATATCTCACGGCTGGGCAAGTGCGCCTACCGCCAATGGCTATTTTTTCTGATTTTCCGTAGTGCACATATTTAAGTTTGAGCCTAGTTACCATCAAAAATAAAAGGTGAACGTGAATTTATCAAAGAGATAAAAACGATAAAAACGATAAATCAGGGACCTCAAAGTTTCACTCTACCAACTCGCCCGCTTGTCTCACCCGTAGCCCGTTATTCTTGCGGTATTTGGTTTTTCTGTCGGTAACCGATTTCTTTTAACCGTCTCGCCGCCCGAACCTCGCTAATACGCACTGATGCTGGACGACCCGACCGCTTACTGCGTTCGCGGTTCGAAATCGTCATCGCGGTAACCACATCGGCTTTCGTGTTGGAGAGCAAATCTACACGAAAAAAATGAAAAAATACACATATTTATTTGTCACTCCCCGTTCGACAGAAAATCTACGTACAAATAATTAAAACAACGGTTAAAAAAAACCACGTTATTGCGCATTGCGGTATGTATATATTGTATTACACGCGAATGCGTAAGCAAAAATGTTATCAATGGCGTAAATGTGATAAGTGACATTTTCGTAATTATTCAGGAGAACGATTTTTAAGTTAGAGCTGTTATAACAATTCAAAAATGTAACGAACTGTAATGAAAATATTGCTATATTTTCCGTAACATGTAATGAATAATGAGTATTGAAAAACCTGCAATTACCATATTTATAATCTTAAAAAAAAAAATTTTAAAACAAATATTGTACTTAACATATTTTGTACACGTAACAAGTAATACTTTAACACATTTTTCTTCTAATTTCAATAAAGAACAACAATTACTTGAATAATGTTATAATTTCGATTGTGCATAATGTGCATAATTTTATGATTAAATTTAATATGCACTTAACTCATTTTTCAAAAAAAATGTCACTTATCACATTTGTGCGTTACGTCATCGTTATATCTTATTCATTTCTATTATCATTATTATTATTATTATTATTATTATTATTATTATTATTATTATTAT